>NC_138907.1:69967006-70165495 GCF_965231255.1 Vanellus vanellus | reverse complement strand
ATGTCTCCACAGACTCTCAGATGATTCATGTCCTTTCCTAATTACAATAATACAGTAGGGTTTTGGCCACTAGTGAGCAGAGCTGGCTTGAGCTGGTGACCTGGAGATGAAATGTTTACTGTCAATCTCCTGGGCAACCATCTCCCCCTACAGGCACCTTTAAATAAATCTTCCCTTCCTTATTTCCAAAAGACACTTTGGAAATGCGCCATTTGAAGCTATTGGGAATACTTCCAGAAATCCTTTTGTTTAAGATTTGTTTTCATAAGTATTTTGTGTAAGACAGACAAAGTTTTCTTTCCTTAATTTTAAGTAACTTGGAGATCTTAGTATGGTTTTCTTTCTTTCATTTCTCAATGTCTTATGCTGTAGCCTGTGGCATGGCACTTTGCCCGCGAGCATTCCCACATTAGACACTGCTTAGGCGCACGAATCCCAGCTGTCATCTCTGCTCCATGGAGGAACCAAAAATGCACTACATGCCCAGCTTCCTCTTCCACATTGCCTTCCACACCCCAGGTACCCACATTTCTGCAAACCCCATATTAAAACTGAATTCTAAGAGAAAAAAGAATGATGGAAATACAAAACTGGTCCTGATCTAAGCTACTAAATACAATCTTGAATGAGAGAGTATGAAAGTAAATTGCTCCACCCATCACCCGGCATATATATGCAGCATTTATGTGTAGGAACAGAGAAAATAGAACCTGACACAAAGCTGCGTTCTTGGAGATCAGCTAATAATCTCCATGTTCAATATTCCCAGAAGGCAATGCTTAATGTTCCCATTGGTTTCATTCAAAGACATGCCCATCTGTTTGCGAAACTATCATATAAAAACAATGGTTCCATTTCTCAGTGCCTTACTCATGCCTTTGTGAAACCAGTTACTGGAATTTTTATCTGGGTTAGGAATTCAAAACAGGGCACAATAAGTAAGTTATAATTCAAATTTTAATATGATGAAACACTCAGAATGAAAGTTGAGTCCAGGGTTTTTTTATTATTTTTGTAACTTTCAGTGCTAAGAGGAGATCCCTACGATACTGTTAAAGGTTTCTCTCTTTATACCTCAATACGCGCAGAGTGAGTAATGTCGCTCTACCTTCAGATTTTTACCAGTGTGTATCTCTTAAAGACATGGATTAAATGTAGACTCAGATACCTTGTGTTTTGAATTTCAGCTACATTTTTAGTAAGTTTGTATTCTGCTAAGAAAAGAACAAAATGAAACAGCAAAATTCATTTTATATGGATAATCCACTCACAGCTATGTCTTCTCTTTATGTTTCTGATCCACAGATGCCTAAAACAGACCCCTGTAACTCAGTGTGTCTATGGTGAGAGCAGCAGCAGTGCTCCTTCTGCCATGTTTAGCGAGCTCATCCCTTGGTGGAGGTTGTGAGACACTTCCCCTTTAGGCTCCAAACTTTGAGTTGACTTCCATTGCACTTCCCTTGCCAGCTCAGGACCTGTGGTCTAGTCTCGTCACATCTTTGCATCAGGCTTACCCACGGCCACAACTCTGTATACTAATCAAGCTTGTCTGGGCCAACACAGCTCATCAGCCAGTCATGCACATGACAGCTCCACATTTAGAGGATTTGGGCTTGTCTGATGCCTGAAAATCCAAAGAATTTATATGACTTTCATTGCTGACAACCACCAGAGCAGACTGCACACCCCTTGTTTCCAGTGAAGCCAGTCTCTCGCTTTGAGGATATTTAAACTAGAGGGAAAGGGAGGGCTTTTCCCTCCCTTTCCCTCTAGTTTAAATATCCTCAAAGCGAGAGACTTTCCTGATGAGATGGATGCAGCCTCCCATGGGGAAGACAGAGAGAGCTCTGTTCTCCAAAGCATCCGGGTGACTTGGCACTGCTTCCTTGCAGCTGAAGGCGTAAATCGCTTCCCAAAGATGGCTGAACTCACTGATTTACCATCCAAAGTTATAAGCATTATTGCTGTAACAAGCAAGGGTTTGTACCCTGTGGTGAGTAGAAATTTAGAGGGACCAGGGAGCAAGGGAACCAGGAGGGATGAGCTGAAGGGAAAGAATGGTCTAGAGCAGGTGGCATTTGCTTTGTTGCTTGTGAGGGGTGACCAGGGAGAGCCGTTGGTAAATGGGAAGTGATTCTGATGGTCTGATCTTCCTAGGAAACTCCATGTACCTCTTTAGAAAGGGAGCAGTGGTATCCACCAGCATCATTATGTGCCAGAAACATATGGACAAAATACCTATCCTTGTGGCTTCTTTCTGTCTATAAGGAGAGCCATCAGCACCGTTGGGGATCTATTCCAGTTTGGATGCTCCACTCAAGAGTTCATGAGAGGTTTATGAGAGCCACCAGAGCTCTGGAGCTGGTGATGCTTAAGTATCTGAATTGGATTCCTTGTTTTCATCTTAACCCCAGTACTAAAAAGACAGAAAAAGTGTGAGACCCAGAGTGTCAGGTTTGTAAGCAAATTTCAGAGAAAGCAAACAGCATCAGAGGTAAGATTCTTCACTTGAGGTACATAAGAGATGCCACAAACAACCTTTGTGCAGAATATCAGGCTCAGGCTTATGGCCATTTCAGCAGAAATGTTCTCTTAGGACGGTGTTGTGCAAATGCACAAACAGATTCCACTACACAGGGACATGGACTCAGATCCTACCTGCTTTTTGTTGCTGTATCTCATTTGCTGAAATTATTAGGAGTCTGTCCTGTACAAATGGAAACACAAATAGGCAGCAAAGAATTCAATGCCTACTATAATGTTATTTTCTCTGGATCCAATTTCCAGGATGAAAAAGCAACCATATATTTAATTCACATTCCTTCACTTCTGACAAATTTTACAACAAACTGTTAAAGACTTGGGTGTAGAATGGAGCTCTTCTATGATAACACAGCACAGGGTCCTCCAGTGAGTCCATAGAGCATTTCTCTAAGTGATCCAGGCAGTACAAACCTCTTTAATGTGTGGTTCTGCTGATCATTGTCTGTGCTGAATGTTCTGGAATAAGCAAATTAATATATTGAGGATCTAATGCCTTTGATATAAACAATATTGAAATGGACATGTGTGGAATACTTGTAAAAAAATAGAGAATAATTTTTATCATTAAGTACATAGGGATAATTTCCATAGTTAAAGGTGAAAAATGTCTGAGCAAACTACAGACATTTATCCAGGTCCCATTTGAATGAGAAGATCTGTCAAACTCAGAGGAAAGGACTTTTGCTGATAAAATAAACTGTGCATGCTGTTCAAGGGAGGGAGTAGGGGACAGAAAGGAAGGATGCTACGGAGAGTCCTGAAGAGTGTTAAAGTGGAGAAGACTGACAGGTTTTTGATCAAGAAAACAAAGAATATTATGGGAACAAACCTCCACAGAGAAAGTGTACGGGAATCTCAAATGCTAAGGATGAATGGCTAGACTACAGGCAATTTCTCAGTTTGACTTGTCCATTTTCATAAACGGCAGCATGTCCTGAGGTAAAAAAGACAGAAGAAAACCCAAGGAAAATATAGCTTAGAGTTACTGGAAGTAACTACAGTGAGATGGCAGTAATACAGCAACACAGGATTTTTAAATGATGAAATGACTTAAATATAGCATGGAATGGCAGAGGGCAACGGAATGTGCTGGGATGCCGTCTTTGAAGAAAAGCAATGGATTTTACAGTTTAGAGGAGAACCAGGTATTTCATTAAACTGCCTGTTTATATCATGATCAGATGAGGAGTTGTGCAACGTACAGCTTGCTATGGGACAAATTTGAAGAGACTGGGGCAATGGCTGTTGGCTGGGTTTGTTAGAAATCACGTACTTGATTGCTCAACAATGCAGTTGTAATTAAAAGAGTAAAGACAACTTTATGGAATAAGAAACAATTTAAGAGTTTTATTCTCCCCAATGGGATGGTAAGAACTGATGAAGCAGAGCTTGATGGCCTCCCTGTGTTCCTTCTCACAGGGCATTCATGTATGCTCTGTTATAGGCCTGGTGTGGGACTGCAGAGTCTTTTGAGACATCCTCACAGACCCAGCACAGACAGGTGGGTCTCAAAGATAGTGATGGAAAGGAAAAAAAGGTTTAATTTTGAATAAGGCAGCTAGAATCAGTCATAGTCACAAAGAATATTGGAAACTCCTCGGAACAGGCAACTCAGCAAATATCTCTAAGCATGGAAGATAGCTGAAGAATATTAAGTGAGCTGCATGAGCGACAAAACATTACTTCTTTTCCACAATTGCTTTTCCCTTTTTGGGCAGCATTACAACTTTTTCAGATTTCGGTATGTAAAGAACAGGTCTGGTTTGGGAGACTACTAGAAGAAAGGAAGAACTAGCAGGAAAAAAGCACAATCCTAAAGAACCATCTTTTTTTTCAGCCCTCAGAACTTAATAGCCAAGCAATTTCCTTGGCTCCCAATTTAGTTGTTTCTTGTGATGTAGTGAGTAGAGATACATAAGCTTCCTCCTTCATACAGGGCACTTCTGAAATTTTTTGGAAAGAAGAGAAAGGATTGATAAGACAGCCGAGAAAGGAAGCTGTAAAATGTAGGTTTCTGTTTTAGGTAGAAGACTGGGAAAAACAGCAGGGAAACCTTTCTGTCCTAGTTGGACAAATATAGTCAAGACCTCTACAATAGCAGATGCTGAATGCTCAGAAGTTTTCCAAGATGGACAACAGGAAGACTAGACTTTGTTCTCACCTTGTGTCCAGGCATGGCATTTGTATATTAAAACTATAAGGTTCTGGCTGGCTGGTTTGGTCTTCCATCCTCATGCATTTTATTACATGGCTGTGAATTTTTTTGTATGTAGCCATTTGTAGGTGGTTGAAGAGAAGACAATACCAGACCCTTCCAGGGTGAAATAGGGTTATCCTGGGTGTCTTTTAGCACATCCAGTAGGCATAGCAAGGTTCTGTGGAGTGGCCAAGGTGGAAAAGGGGCTATGACCCAGCAGTGCAGGTGCCACGGGTTTGCCAGAGAGGTGGGAAGGCTGCTGAGCAGCTTTGGAAAGAGCAGGGTGCTGCTGGAGACCTTACATATCTCCAGAAATGAGTCCCAGAATCATAGAAATATAGAGTTGAAAAGGACCATAGGGGATTATCTATGCCCTCCTTTTACTCAGAGGTAGGATAACATTTACCAAGACAATCTGAATGGGAGGTTTATCTTACCTCCTTTCTCCAGTGGAAGAAACCGTCTACTGTCCCTAGGTTGTCTGTGCCACTGTTTAAATATTTTAAAACAAGTGTTTTTTTCCTAACATCAAACTTAAACCCCTTTTACTTAAAATTAATCTGATTATTTCTTGTCCTAAGACTAGTGGATACAGTGAGCAATTAATTATAAATGTCTACATATTAGAAAACTGCCATCATGTTCTCCCTCATTTTTGTCTAGTCTAGACTAAACAAACTCACTTCCTCTGACCCTTCTCGTAGGTCAAATTTCCTTAACCTCAGCTCCTTCTTCCTTCTGTTCTTACTACATTCTTCACAAGGCATAGTGTTCCAGGGTCCCTTCATTTTCCTAGGTGACGTTTGGGCTACTGAGATCTCACCAGAGGAAGAGGAGACAATAACCTCTTACATTTTACAATTAAAAGTTCTGAAGTTACATTCCAGAAGTCTTCCTTCTTTACAGTAACACTGTTCATCTACAATAAATAAAGATAAAGCGTAGGTGGGAATTCTGAGGCCATCCTTTGTCTTGCTGGAGGATGTAAGTACTTTAGTGAACTCTCCTCAGATTGGTCTGTAACTTCACAATAGATATTAGTCACATCTTCAGTTATGGTTCAGGAACTGAATTGTACTGTGAAAATATTTTTGCTTACAGATGGGACAAGATGGTAGTATGACAGAGGTAGACCTTTGTCTGTATTTTTGTGAAGTCAGTCAATATTGTGTTATTTCTTTATATCCTTATAGTGTCCTATACACCACCACTCTAAACATGCTGTCTGAATTTGCAGTGCTTTTGATTTTTTTCATGTTCTCTCCAGCAGTGCATGTAACACAGTAAAGAAATACGATCTATCTGGCAGTTAAGGAGGCAATGGCATGCTTCTTGGACTTTAATTTTCGGAAAGTTCATGTGTCAAAGAGTAAGAAATGGCCACTCATCTTTCAGAGTAACTAAGTAGTGCCATGAAAAAAGAGAAAGGATGTCTACAGAGAAAAGCCCATACGAAGGTTCTTGTCCTTCTGCAGCTCATCAGGCTACTTTTACAGTGGGCTTTTACTAGAGGTTTCTCTATTGGAAAAAAACAGGCAATTGTACTCTACCACAGGGAGCAAGTTCAAGAAATAGCTATACTGAAAGATCCTCAAGGAATATTTTTCAGAACGTCATCAGGCAGTCTTGTATTGATTACATGGCTGTTTCAGTGGGGCATTTTGTGCATTCAGAATAATAGCATTCCCTGTGAGTGCAGGGATAATAGTGACAGACATTTTTAAGGCAAACTGTTTACCAGAAACAGTCTACAAGAAAAGCACATAATAGACAAGGTTGCCCCTCAGGCAGTTGTTATGGATTAAAAGACACTCAGAAGTTTTTTTGGGTTTTTTGTACTGTTCTGCTCCTTTACTACCCGGGATGAAACTGAGAGATCCAAGACCAAACTTGTAACTTTTGGACTTTTTGAGACCTCACAGAATACCTTGTCTTCTCATTCAATGAAAGATACTTTTGCCAAGTGCTTTGTTTCAGATCATCATAGTGATTATAGAAGTTATCTTACTTACGGCTATGCTGTTATAGTTCAAGCTGGGTGTTCAGTTATTGGCTAGCAAAGTCTAGCAAAATGGCAGCTCTGAAGAGGTTGGTAGACACATGAGCAGAGGAAGAGAGAAGCAACTTTTTTCAGTCTCAATGTGAAAACAGAAAGTGTTTGATGTGCTGCCCTGGCCTCTCTGTAGCGTCCATAGCTGTTGTTTCATTTTGGACATTTTGGTTCCATGAATATGAAAAAGAAGGAGGGAGGAAGGGAGGGGGAGAGAGAAATACTCTGAGCAGAGCATCCTACAGTAGGAAAGCATCCCAGAAATGCCATAAAGGCCTATTTCAAAAGCAACATATTCATCTCTACAGGATGCTCCCCATTTACAGCAGTTGATGCTGGGTCATGTCTTGAGCACACAGACAGAGGGATTTACTTAATGTGTGAATTATAAAGTCTCAAAAACCATGAATTGATTAACCCTAGCAATACATCACCAAGATGGAGGGAGAGGGTTTTTTATCTGTTGTTGTGATTAGTTGTGTTGAGGACCTGCAGTAATCTCGGATTTAACGCTACAGCATTAAAAACACTAACAGTTTAGTGATTGCCATTAGTAATAAGGAAGAATGATTCTTCCACAATTCTGAACTTGGACAAAGCGCATATTAAATAGACATATTAAGCAGGATGGAAGAGGTCAGTCTGAAATTTGTAAATTATTGAGTCCCATTTAAGGCCCTGCACAATTGCTTTTTATTAGAAGCACTTTCTGGAAGCTTAGGCATTTGTGACCTAGTGCATAAAGGCCTTCATTAAAAAGACATGAAGCTTGAGAGACTAAAGGCAAGGCATTCAAAGGAGGGATGTATAGTTTTGTCCTCTGTGTAAGTTGTTCTGGAAAAGCATAACTCATGCAGTGTCATGAGCTGAGTCTTCGTTTTCTCAGAATCCCAGAATGCTAGGGGGTGGAAGGGACCTTCAGAGATCATGTAGTCCAACCCCCCCTGCCAAAGCAGGTTCACCTAGAGCAAGTTGGACAGGGAAGCATCCAGGCAGGTTTTGAATATCTCCAGAGGAAGAAACTCCACAATCTCTCTGAGCAGGCTGTTCCAGTGCTCTGTCACCCTCAAAGTAAAGAAGTTTTTCCTCATGTTGAGATGGAATTTCCCATGTTCCAGTTTGTGCCCATTGCCCCTTGTCCTGTCACTAGGCACCACTAAAAAGAGTCTGGCCCCATGCTCTTGACACCCACCCTTTAGATATTTACAAGCATTGATGCAATCCCCTATCAGCGTTCTCTTCTCCAGGCTAAACAGACCCAGGTGTCTCAGCCTTTCCTGCTAAGAGAGGTGCTCCATTCCCCTGATCATCTTTGTGGCCCTCTGCTGGACTCTCTCCAGTAGTTCTTTATCTTTCTTGAGCTGGGGATCCCAGAACTGGACACAGTCCAGTTTGAAGATGAAGATGATCCATTTTGAATATTAAGACATTTCCCACACTTTTCTATGTTAGCCTTTTATACATGTATCATGATGTTTCTCATAAACATTGTTTATTAGTAGAAAAGTTGCCTTCTGATATTCCCCTAAAGAGGGGAACCAAAAGACAGCTGATTTTTGGTAGAACCCCACGTGTACACCGTCACTGTTTTATCAGGCATATTTGCATGTAGGAGAGCAAAGACGTAAAGCTGTTTTTCAATGCTAGACTCAGGTTTCCTTCTGCACTCATGAAATTTGCACAAAGGAAACACTGGTGTTCAGACTAGTGGGTTAGACAATTTTGCTTTGGGCACAGATATATTACACTCACTAAGATTTAAAGTAATATTATTGCGAGTCATTTAAGATCAACTGATTTAAAATAGGGTATGAAGGGACTGCTAAGCATTCATAGATTTTCAAAATGCAGTTCCTAGCCTTTTCTCTACAAAGAAACAATGAAAATATAAATTATTCCCCCAGGGAGAGGTATAAACAAAGAAATGGGAATAGAGTATTAATTACAATGGCAACATTAAAAGATAATTAGTGTTTTTAAATCAAGGGTGAGGTTTCACGACTGGCTTAGCCCAGTCTATGAGCAAACCTGTGCCAAGCCATGGTCTCTCCTCCACTACCTCCTGTTACACATCTCCCCCCATCCCATTACTGACAATAGCAATCTTGGGATCACACACCAACTTGGATCAGCTAGGTAATCAAACAGAAAGTGATAATAAAAAATATCCCTATCAAACCTCCTCCCTACTTTGTCAAGCACTGGAACAGGCTGCCCAGGGAAGTGGTTGAGTCACCATCCCCGAAGGCATTTAAAATACGTGTAGACGTGGTGCTTAGGGACATGGTCTAGTGGTGGACTTGGCAGTGCTAGGTTAACGGTTGGACTCAATGATCTTAAAGGTCTTTTCCAACCTGAATGGTTCTATGATTCTATACTTAGTGGTGTATGAGGGTGAACAAAAAGCTGCAGGAACTTAAAGGAAAGCAGGAAGATGGACAAAAATATTGAACACTTTGGGCAAATAGCTTCAGCTGATATAAATCTAACACCAATAGATTCAAGTATATTTGTATCAACTGAAGCTGATAAAAATCAGCCATTGTTGTCAAATTACTTCTCAAGTAACCACTGTCTTCATATAATCATAGAATTGCTGAGATTGGAAGGGACCTTTATTTCACATACTTCTACACATGGAGATGTGTTTTTTTCTTACCTAACATTGCTGCTTTTCCAAGTGGTCTGAGAAAGCAGTGTTGCATTATTTGACACTGAAATGACTCTAACTATAGCACACTAACCACGAATCGTCCAGCCTAATATCTAAGTTAATCACCCAGATCCCCCTGTAGTCAGGGATGAGACAAAATAGCCAGTTTCAGGTCTGGTTTTAAGATAGGGAGAATAAATCCCTTCGGGGCTGCTAGCCCTCTCCATGTATCATGATTCCAGTGTGCTTAGCTTTGATGTCTTTCAGGACATCATAGGTCAAAAAGTCCAAAAAGTTGTGCTCAGCTTCCAAATGAGAATTACGGAGTTTTTTTTTTGGTTTGGTTTTGTTTTTGTTTTTTAAAGAAGCTAGAAGATGCACCTAAGGATGTGATGGGGATAATAGTGCAAGACTCAGTGCCAAAATCTTCCTATTGTCTCTTCACTTGTCATCTATTAGGTAAGCCTTGAAAAAGGTTAAAGGGAAGCTGATGTGATTAAATGGCAAAATAGGGCACTTTAATTAGACACAAGATACTCTTAAAAAAGATGAAGTTATATCTCCAGGCAAAGAACATATACAGTAATATGCCTTCTAGCATACTGAATACAAAAACATAAGTAAGCCAAGAGAGCAAGAAGCAAATTCTGAAAGAATCAAAAAGAGGATTAAATTCTTCTAGCACATCAGAAAGGAGCAAAATGCCTACTAGAGAGTCTAGAAGGCTAAGTGATGATCACTCAGAGAAGTTAAATGCCATATCAGTGTGTGATGTGCTCGTCCCCTTCTTTTGAAAAGGATATATGAAAACTGGAAAAGACCAATAAAGATGAGAAAGTTATGAAACATCATCTCTATGAGGAACAACTGAGTAGTCACAGGAATCTTCAGGCTGGAAAAGAGACAACTTGAGTGAGATACGATAGATGTCTACAAAATCATGAGTGGCCTGAAGAAGTTGCTTAGGAATTAACTTTTTCTCATCTCTTCCAATACATGAACTGGGAACCATCACACAAAGGCGGTAAGATCCAGGTTTGAAACAAACAAAAGGAGGTAGTTCTTCATGCAACATAGAACTATAGCACTTCTTGTCCAATGAATGAGTTCACGTGGCCTCAAAGACAGACTGGACAAGTAGTTGGAGGAACGATCCACTGAAGGTTACTAAACAGACAAACTGCATCAGGTTCCCAGAAATTCTCTTTGCCCCAAAAAAGTTGGACATAGCAGAGAACTTAAAGAGGGAAGAATCATACATTCTTGTCCTGTCCTTATTCACCCCTAATCATCCATTTATGGACTTTGTTGAAGAAGGAAGACTAGGGACATTTGCTCTCAACTAGTACAGGCATTCCTGTGGCCACTCCTACATCCCATGCTGATAAAGTGAGATGAAAGCACTATTGAAGATAGACATCTAATTTTTATACATCTAAACTAGGTAAAGTGAAGCCTTTGTCTTTTATATGTAAGATGCAGAGATCCGCTTATCTTTTTTCTTGTGATTCTTTCTTGAAAAATGAGTTGATCAGTTCACAGGGTCATAGGGTCTTGGACAAGTACTAGTCCCCAGTTTTTACCATCTACTGTCCTCATGTTTTCTTGTTAGGTTTTTGGAGGGGTTTGGATTTGTTTGGGGTTTTTTTGCATTGTTTTTGTATTTCTCAGGAGAGTCATTTTCTGTTTCCAAATTTTCCACTTCCAATCGACACATATTATTTCATCCAGTATGGTTTTTAACACATCAGTCTAATGCTGTTGGTTTCCTAGCACCTAAGCCCTAAGGATTCTAGCAGCATAGTTCAAGAGGTGTACTTACTTGTACTTCCTCTGCACGAGGTAGAAGGTTTGAGTGTGTGTACAGGTGCCTGCATAGCTCTGCAGGAGAATATACACTTCAGCTCTTGCAGCAGCAACTTGTAAATCCATAATAACGTGTGCAAACTGGCAAGGTTCTAGACTGTAAGGTGACTCTCTGTTATGTCATATTTTAAAAATAATTTCTACTCAAAATTCTGTATATTAAAGATATTTTTTTTCACAGGCTGTCTGAACAGAAAGCACCAGCTACCTGAGAGCAGTGTCAGAGTCAGGACATGCATTTTTTAGGATAGATTTGTCAACAACTCATAAAACCTAATTTCTAACCTTGATGGACTATACCATGGAAAAGCATTGATAGTTAACCTCATACATGTGTTGTAAGCAGACCACTGTCAATGTACTTTAAGGAACACAGCAGGTACATCATAAAGACATGACTATAGAAGCAAACAAAAAATAAGGGCTTTTTAAACCATGACAAAGAATTCCAACTTCACAATGAGGTGCAAGTGTTTTTCTTTTGTTCACTTTTATGTGTGTCCATATGTGCATATTTCATCAGTGCTGAAGGAATTATTTTTGAAAACAGAAGACTTCTCCTCAATGAAAGAGCACATACTCTCCAGAAAAAGTGAAAAAGTATAAAGCCTTAAGTCAAGATGTCCTGCCTTTCTTTCCCTGGCCCTAAACCTTTCCATCTTTCTAAGAATGTCAGAATTTTACCATGGAGGCAATGATGGTATAAAATAACTAGGTAGAGTCAGTAAAAGCCTATGCATCCAGTTAGTTGACATCAGCAAGAGGTGTCATGCTCAAAATATGTGCGAATAACGTGTATAAGATTGTGCAGACATCTGGTAGAGAGAAAAATTTTACTTACATCCAGTACTGAGACAGACAGTAAGACTGCTGTCTTCAGAGCTATAAAAAAGAATTCATATGGTTATGCTGAACATGTGGCTGCTCAAGGAAGATGTTTCTCAAAGACTGTCAGGAAAGGGAAAACACAACCAGGACTGCTTTCGTATTTCCATGTTTAGTGGTTTACAATAGTGGAATTTGGGGCCTGCTATCTATTATAGTGGAGGGAGTAAGTCATGGCATCATCTGGTTTAAAGGCCCATAGCTGTTGTTTTTTTCCATCTAGGATCAGACAAAGCGGCATGAGGCTCCACATAATTAAGATCAACTATCCCACAGCGGCAAGGAAAGCAGAAGAGATTTCATTGGGAAGCAAGACTGACTACAGTACTTTAGAGACATGATTGTAAACAGAAGAAGCAAACCAGAGAACGTTTAACAGGAAAATAGCACCCTGACCCTCTCTGGATTAAATGCTATCAATCAAGTTTAAATTTAGCTCCTACATGGTCCCAGATGAAAAGAAGGCTGTAGGGGCAAGGAAAGCTTAACGCCTGAGAATATTTGTATTGCATGGCAAGGAAAACAAGCCTAAAGTCAACAAAGGGCAGCCTGTAAAAACAAACAGTCCTGATGAGAATGGCACTGCCACCAGAAAGCTTATTAGCAGCCAGAAGCAGAAGAACTGTCTCTCTGCTCTTTCTTTGCTGACTGCCCCCAGCCCAGCACTACCGCAGTGCTTCTGACTCAGCTGCTGCCTCCCTCCTAGCATAACCCCTGAGCACTTGCCAGTACCCACACAATGCACGCCCTCAGCGTGAAGTGTGTTTCCCCAGGGTGAGCTGGGCCATAGTGGGAGGCAGGAGTGGAAAAAGAGCAGGAAATATCTGAGGGGTTTTTTCAAATAATAGTAATGCATACATACGCACATAGTAATTGTCTTTATCTGCTCTAAGATAAACCAGCAGAGGCAAAATTTGGGTGTAAAATGATGAGAATAAACACTGCCATGCCCACCAGCAAGCACATGGCATTTCAGAAATCATGTGAATTCCAAAACCAATGTCCCGTCTGTCATCACCTATTCACTGTGGGGGGAGTCACAGCTGTAGGGCAATGAGACGCCTCATTTCCTCCCGGTGCGTGGGAAAACACAGCCATGAATTTGGACTGAGCTAAGATATTTGGTGATCAGTAAGGAACACAAAATACATTTTTTTGCCTTGAGCAACAAGAGGCAATTTTCACATATCTGCATTTAGGTACCTGAAAGTGAGCAGTTTGATGATTTCATAGCCCATTGAAACAGCTGTTTTAGATTTTGCACCTGTAGGTTTTATACTGGTGACAAGGATCCATTCTGGAGATCAAGTTCATCTTAACATGTTGCGGAGTGTTAGGTCTCTAAGGTGACAGTCATACTTGCAAGGGTTTTTGTTTGCAAACACCATTTCATCCTTTTGTCTTCTCTGTTAAGACCACCAAACTGCTGGACAAATGGACAAAAAGGTACAAATTCTTGGGAAGATCCTCAAACATAGCAAGTTGAAAAGGAACCTCTATTCTCTACAACAATCTGACTACTTTTCTGCATCATCATCATATCACCTTTCACCTTCCCAGCTTTACTGCACTATTTGACTCCTTTCCTCCTCCAAACCCACTCATGCACATTAAGCAGCTAACACCTGGGCAGTGTCCTAGTGTCTTGACTACCGGTACATATTTATGTACATAAACATATGACCTGACACAGTCTTCATTTTTCATAAGCTTTGTGGGTTTGCCCGCATTAGTGGAAACTGAGGTTAGTAAATGCATTGTCTTGGTCAAATGCATTGACCTAGTCACTGTCTGTTCTCTCATGAAGAAACCCACTAGACTGTGCATAATCTGGAATAGGTGGCAGAGCTAGACCCTACACAGTTGGGGTAAATGCTGGTTCAGACATGTCCCTTGTAAAATCAGTGGCAAAGTTCTTGTCAATTCAGCAGAGAAAACCCTACTCCAGGGCTGACTCTTCTTTTCTTTACCTGTTACCTGTTCTGTCAGGGTGCAATGGGAAGATGAAGCTTGAGATAAAACCCTTGCATTTAAAGCACCTATATTTATATAACACAATAGTACACAGCTTTGAGTTGGCTTCATTTTTTGATGTCTGTATCACTTTTTTTTTCACTTAGATGCATGCAAAGTAGAAAGGATATCCATCAAACTAGAGGACCCATGCACATATATGCAAATTTAGTAATAAATTTAAATACAGTGTAAGAAAAAAGCAACTAAGACTTGAATCCAACCTCTTAGGAAACACATTTAAACTGAAATAGTAAGAACACAGAATGCTCTTCTATGTGCATTTTATGAAAGACATAAATCACAGCAGTATAATTACAATTATGCAGCTAAAGTATCTAGCATTTCTGACAATAAATAAGAAAGTTTGAGGCTCAAGAATTTGCAGTGATACTTAGAACTCTTTCACTTTAGGCCTTTGATTGCATAAATCTGTAATCTACAACCAGACTTTCTTAAGGGTAACTTTTACCCTATAGATTGTACAGTTAAACAAGATTCATCCCGACTCCATTCATGTTCTTTTGGGTTTTTGGCATTACCTTCCATGGCAGCAGGAGCTATAGCTGAATTGCATTTTCTTTTGCAAACAGAATGAGGAAATTAAAAAAACAGGGCCAGGTACCTATTGTGCTGCATATGTTGAGATGACTTGGAATAAAGAAGAAAGACAAAAATGAGTGAATGGTGAATGAGACAGGTGCCCTAGTGGTGGAAGACACAGAGAAGGCAGAGTTACTGAATGCCTTCTTTTCTTCGGTCTTCACTGCTAAAGCTGTCCCTCATGAATCCCATACTCTGAAGGCAAAGGGGAAGGTCTGGAGAGAGGAATATTTTCCCTCAGTTGAGGAGGACTGTGTCAGAGACCACTTGGCCAAGCTGGACATTCACAAGTCCATGGGCCCTGATGGCATGCATCCGCGAGTGCTGAGAGAGCTGGCGGATGTTATTGCTAGACCACTCTCCATTGTCTTTGAACGGTCATGGAGAACAGGAGAGGTGCCTGAGGACTGGAGGAAGGCTGACATCACTCCAATCTTCAAAAAAGGCAAGAAGGAGGACCCAGGGAACTACAGACCAGTTAGTCTCACCTCTGTCCCTCGGAAGGTAATGGAGCGACTCATTCTGGATGTCATCTCCAAACACGTTGAGGAACAGGAAGTTATTGGAAGTGGTCAACATGGATTTACCAAGAGTAAATCATGCTTGACCAATCTGATAGCTTTCTATGACGTTATAACTGGTTGGCTGGATGAGGGGAGAGTCGTGAATGTCATCTACCTTGACTTCAGCAAGGCTTTTGACACTGTCTCCCATAACATCCTCATTAGGAAGCTGAGGAAGTATGGGCTAGATGAGGTGACAGTGAGGTGAATTGAGAGTTGGCTGCGGGACAGAACTCAGAGGGTTGTGATCAGCGGCACAGAGTCTAGTTGGAGGCCTGTAACCAGTGGTGTCCCCCAGGGGTCAATACTTGGTCCAATTTTGTTTAATATATTCATTAATGACCTGGATGAGGGGACAGAGTGTATCCTCAGCAAGTTTGCTGATGATACCAAACTGGGTGGGGTGGCTGACACCCCAGAGGGCCGTGCTGCCATCCAGCGTGACCTGGACAGGCTGGAGAGCTGGGCAGAGAAGAACCTAATGAGGTTCAACAAAAGCAAGTGCAAGGTCCTGCACCTGGGGAGGAAGAATGCTAGGCACCAGTACAGGTTAGGGGCGGACCTGCTGGGAAGTAGCTCTGAGGAGAAGGATCCGGGGGTTGTGGTAGACAGTAAATTATCCATGGCCCAGCAATGTGCCCTTGTTGCCAAAAAGGCCAATGGAATCCTGGGCTGCATAGGGAAGAGTGTGGCCAGTAGGTCAAGGGAGGTCATTCTCTCCCTCTACTCAGCACTGGTGAGGCCACAACTGGAATACTGTGTCCAGTTTGGGGCTCCCCAGTTCAAGAGGGACAGGGAACTGCTGGAGCGAGTCCAGAGAAGAGCAACTAAGATGATTAAGGGCTTGGAGCATCTCCCTTATGAGGAAAGGCTGAGAGAGCTGGGACTCTTTAGCCTGGAGAAGAGAAGGCTGAGGGGAGACCTTATTATGGCGTACAAGTATCTAAAGGGTGGGTTGAAGGAGGATGGAGCCAGGCTCTTTTCAATGGTTCCCAGTGACAGGACGAGGGGCAATGGGCACAAGTTAGAACACAGGAAGTTCCGTTCAAATACACGGAAACACTTCTTTACGGTGAGGGTGACAGAGCACTGGCACAGGCTGCCCAGGGAGGTTGTGGAGTCCCCTTCTCTGGAGCTTTTCAAGACCCGCCTGGATGCAGTCCTGAGTAATGTGCTCTAGGCAATCCTGCTTTAGCAGGGGAGTTGGACTAGATGATCTCTAGAGGTCCCTTCCAACTCTGAAAATTCTGTGATTCTGTGAAATTAAATCTACAGTATTAAATAATTTGTTCATAAGCAAAACTGATTCCTCAGTGCCTCACAATGTTTGCATACTCTTGCTTCAGGTTTAGAACAACAGTTCTGTGTAAAAGAGTTTGAGGCTCTTCCCCTAAAAAAAAATAAGACAATAAAAAGAAAATAAGAAACTAATAAGGAAGAAAGGTTGAAAGTTGCCTATGTTGCTCTAGAGAATGTGGGAAAATCATAGACAGTATTAGACTGACATATTATTTTACAGAGGTATTTAAAATAAAGTCTCCTTTGAAATCCCATGAGAAACACCCGTGTCCTGGTATGTCTAGTGGAAAGAATGCTGGCAAAAGTCTTCAAAAAGTCACACAAGTGGTAAAACGTCCATAGGTAAAAATCATTAGGGGAGTCCGTACTCTCCAGCTCTACTGCATGATACCAGACTGGTATTTACCTTCCAAAAAGTTGCTCTTCTCTCTTGGCAAATATGATGATAAGGATGAAAAAACTACAGGTTGAGGTTATTTCAGGCTCCACACGTGTTCATCCTTGGTTGCTCAACAGCGGCTGTGAGCAAGCGTTCTGGCTCATCCAGTGCTGGTGACAAACATAGTGACAAATGCAGAAAAGCACCTCGCTTTTTCAGGGCTGTAACCAAACTCCTACTGTCCCAGTTTGGTAGCAGAAACTGTAAGATGTGGCGTGGAGCAGCGAGAAGCATCTCCCGTGGCCCCGGTTGCATGGCATTGGAGGGTGCCCCCAGGGCAGCTTTACATGCCTCCTGGCTGCAGACTTGAATAGGAATGGAGAAGAAAAAGGGCAGAATCAGTAGAAAATCGTGGCAGGCGTTCAGGTTCTCACAGAGTTTTACTGACATTAACTAGCCTTCAGACAGCCCCGCCAAGAAAAGTGTCTGAAGGTCTGTTTGGGTGAAGGTATGCCTCCATGGGGTGCCTGAGACCAGCCTCAGGAGCAAAGCTGGTGGGTCTTGACCTCCATCTTCCTCCCAAAGGGGCTGACCACCATCTGAGGCCGCCTGACTGCCCTCAGGAGCTGGGCGGCTTTGGGAGTGTTTCTTGCATTAAACCCTTGTCACAGGTCAGTTACTTCGCCCAGTTATACTTCCCCTAAAAATACCCATGTCTTGTGGCTTCTGTAGTCACATAACTTCATGTCTCCGTTACTCCTTCCCCAGAGGAATGAAGTATGTCAAGCTGCTGGCAGTTAAACTGTATTTAAAGACATTTTTGTTTTCTGAATCATATTCAGCATGATGCTTGTTTTAATTATATCTTATGCAGAGTGCTGTAAGATGCATGCATGAAAGCCTCTCCATAAATAAACGTCTTTAAATTTATTTTCCTTGAGTCAATTCCTGCTCCTTTCCTGAGGTGCACAAAAGCTGGGATATATGGCCTCCAAAGCCCGACCACCAAACCCAGACACCACACGATGTGGAGCAGTGTCTTCGCACCACTGCTTTGAGGTCTCGCCCGGTGCCATGGTGCTGGGGGGGGGGTTGCCTGCCCCTTGGACTTTGGCTCTGGGGCCTCTGAAACAGGGCGCAAGCAGCCGGGACTGCCTGGGGATATCACCTACTACATCTTCTGTTGGGGCAGACTGTCTCCAAAAGCTACGCTGAGGGCAGTTGTGGGGGGAAAATACAAAAGCTGAGCTGGGGAAACACACTGTGGACACCCTGCTAGCAGCCATCTCCTGCTCCTGGAAGCCGCTGACAGCTGCAGGGGCTGTGCGTGTGGGGCACAGGCCTTGGCCCCAGGCCCAGGTGGCAGTGGAGGTGCTGTGTCCTGCTGTGCCCCATGCCGGGGCTTGGACCCCCTCGGGGCACCCGTGGGCCAGGAGAATGTCACCTGCCATGGGGCCAGGGTGAGGGCAGGGGTGCCAAGGTCAGCCCAGCCGGGGCAGGAGGAGATCAAACAGCAAGGGCAGGCGTAGGCCCGCCCGTCAAAGGACCTCTTTGAGGCTGATAAAAAAGCGATTCATTTTCTGTTCCCGGTTGGGCCCTGTGGAAGAGGCGAGGCTGAGAACAGGCCTGTGAACGGCCCCGGTTGGAGGGCAGCC
The DNA here is from genome assembly GCF_965231255.1 of Vanellus vanellus. Classification (NCBI taxonomy): domain Eukaryota; kingdom Metazoa; phylum Chordata; class Aves; order Charadriiformes; family Charadriidae; genus Vanellus; species Vanellus vanellus. The sequence continues at coordinate 70,146,788 of NC_138907.1, read as the reverse complement.
AGGGGAGGCCACCCTGCCGGCTTTCACAGGACCTCTCGCTGCCACCGGTCACCCGCAGGCAGCCTCAAGCGCTGCTCGGGCTGCCTGGCCATGGTGGCCCTCCCTCCTAACCCCCCCACATCCCCAGCGCTGCCTGCAGAGCCGCCCCGCGCTCAGCTCTGCCAAACCAGCTGTCTCCTGACGGGAGAAAATAATCTGGGATCAAGGACAGGAAACTGGATCCGTATACGCAGGCGAGATGAGAAACTCATGTTTTGTGGCAATCCCCCCCCCCTCCATCAATGCGCTCCTCCGTCCCCCCCTACCCCAAGCAAAGAAAAGTGAAAATAAAACAAATGGAATAAAAGAAGGTACACCCTGCTATTTATTTTTTTTTTTTAACCTTTGCATGAAAAAAAGAAGAAGAGAAAGGAAAGCGTCCAAGTGCAATTTTTTTCTGGCATCAGTGCTCTCTCCTGCTCCCCTTCCCATGACAGCTCCCATGCCCTCATGGCAAATGCACGTGGCTGTCCAAATACCTGTCGGTTTTATGGACAACAGTGCCACACAGAAAGCCCCCGGAGAAGGCCAGGACGAGGGCAGCAGCCCTGTATGGCTGCGAGCCCTGGCGACTGTCTGCCTCTTGCTCCTGCCCCTCATGCATCTTTGTTTCAACACCCTAGCAATCCCTCACATTGCTGCTGCTGCAGCTCACGCCGCCTGGAAATATTTTGAAGGAGCTAACGTGTTGCTTAGAAGAAGAAAACAGCCTTTGATACATTTCTCGAAAAGATGCAATTAAAGAAAAGCAGCCCACAAGCCTTCTGAGCCGGCCGACTGGACAGAAAGTGACTACTAGTCGGTCCTGCATAGAGCAATGGCTGACTGCTGGGAATGAGTAGAACCATCTGGTCCTGCTGCCCTCCATCCCCGCCACCCTCGTGGCGGGTGTTTAACAGGGATGTGCTCACTGCTCTAGTGCCTTTGCCCTAGCAACACAACCAAAGTGTTTGTCAACATGTGAGTGATGTGAATGATGGCGCCTTGTCCGGAGAGGTCTGGATTGCGTGTGTGGTTCTTCTTCACAAAAGCTGGTTTCACCACTCGTCTCACAAAGAGCCTGAGCAGGAAACTGGGAGCTGGGAGGGAAACTTTTCTGGGAGTCAAAAGCATATTTTTCTTCTAATTGCATAGGAACTGCCCTGGCCTTTTGGAATCAGTGGCGTCTAAACTAATAAATAGTAGCAGTCTAAAGCTGAGGAGAAAGGGCTACAATTTTAACAAGTGTCTGCTATTTTTAGGTAATAACAGATCTTCTGCAGAAGTGCTGGAAGCCTGCTATGCCTTGCCACTGGATTGTATCTGAGGGCCTTTATTTCCTTAAAGCTTTACTGAATTAGGTCTAAGGAAGCTGCTTATATCTCCCCATTGTCTTGCTGTCACTAGGTTTAAATGGAAATCTATTCACTGAAATCCCTTTTTTCATCAGTGATTTTTTCCCAGGTTGGATCAGGTGTCAATACTGTCTTTAATGGGAAGGAGCAGGATCATGCCTGAACAATGTTGTCTTCTTTTAATGAAGAACACAGTTTTCCTCAGCTTACTTTTCACCCCCTCACGTTCCCACCAAAAAAAAAGAAAAGTCAAATTCCTTAGTGCTATCCCTTATGACACTTTCTTCTCTCCTTTTCCTGCTCTGGTTGATGTCAAAGTGCATGTTTTCCCATGACCAACTAACTCATCTTGAGGCACATCTCCGTTAATTAACAGTGCAGTTTCTCTCCATTAAAAAAAAAAAAATGCAGCAAAACTGTTCATAAAAAAGGCACAAATATATGAAATCTTTCCATTACCTGTGTCCTGGTTTGAGAAAAATTACACAATGGGTGACCTTTGCAAAAATTTGTTGCTTCTGCAAGACATAGTGCAGTCCTTCCTCATTCAGTGAACAAATATAAAGCAGACAGATCCAGTGGAAGAAAATAGAACTCAGGAGAGAGACTAGATGGAAAGATAAAATCCTAAAAGTCCTGAGGCAGTCTCAACCCAATCCAAGTGGCACCTAAACTTAAAGAAACCTTATATCCTAAAACTGTATAAACACCTGAATGGTCTACCATGGAGAATGAACAAAAGTATCTTGCCTGTAACACATGTGGACAGCCAAGTTTCAATTGACATCTAAGCATGATCAAGGTCCAGAGATGTGTCTTTCCTTCGTCTAGGTCCTCAGAGATGCTCAATCAAAAGATCTTCTTGAAGCCATCTCAAAACTCTACTGTGAGCTAGATACCTACAAAAAGCTGCATCACTGGTTTGGGGATTTGGTTTGGTTTGTATCAATCCCTTTAAATAGTAACTTAGCAATTAGATTACACAGCTAGACTGTGGAGGACCTGACCTTGGCTTTTCCCTTTCAAATCCCCGCTTCTTATGAGGCTGCGCTGACTGCCTGACTCTAGTGTGAGCGGGGGTCTTTCCACCTCTCCTGTTGGTCCTGGATTCAGAAGGTTGGCTAGGGGTTACAGCGCCAGTGAATAAGGGAAGAGCAACTGATGTCATCTACTTGGACTTCTGCAAAGCGTTTGACACTGTTCCACACAATATCCTGGTCTCTAAATTGGAGAGACATGGATTTGACAAATGGACCGCTCAGTGGATAAAGAACTGGCTGCACGGTTGCACTCAAAGAGTTGTGGTCAACGGCTCGATGTCCAAGTGGAGAGCAGTGATGAGTGGCATTCCTCAGGGGTCAGTACTGGGGCCTGTACTGCTCAACATCTTTGTCAGCGACATGGACAGTGGGGTCAAGTTCACCCTCAGCAAGTTTGCCGATGACACCAAGCTGTTTGGCAAGGTAGACATGTTGGAGGGGAGGGATGCCATCCAGAGGGACCTGGACAGGCTGGAGAGGTGGGCCTAAGCCAACCGCATGCACTTCAACAAGGCCGAGTGCAAGGTCTTACACCTGGGTCAGGGCAATCCCAAGCACAAATACAGACTCAGCAGGGAATGGCTGGAGAGCAGCCCTGAGGAGAAGGACCTGGGTGTGCTGATTGACGAGAAGCTCAACATGAGCCAGCAGTGTGCGATCGCAGCCCAGAAGGCTAACCGTATCCTGGGCTGCATCAAAAAAAGTGTGGACAGCAGGTCAAAGGAGGTGATTCTGCCCCTCTGCTCCACTCTTGTGAGACCCCACCTGGAGTACTGCATCCAGCTCTGGAGTCCGCAACATAAGAAGGACATGGACATGCTGGAGCGTGTCCAGAGGAGAGCTACGAGGATGATCCAAGGGCTGGAGCACCTCTCCTATGAGGAGAGGCTGAAAGAGTTGGGGCTGTTCAGGCTGGAGAAGCAAAGGCTCCGGGCACATCTTATTGCAGCCTTCCAGTACCTAAAGGGGGCCTACAGGAGAGCTGGAGAAGGACTTTTTACTAGGGCATGTAGCGATAGGACGAGGGGAAATGGCTTTAAAGTGGAAGAGGGCAGGTTTAGATTAAACATTAGGAAGAAATTTTTTACTTTGAGGGTGGTAAGGCACTGGAACAGGTTGCCCAGAGAAATTGTTGAGGCCTCATCCCTGGAGGTGTTTAAGGCCAGGCTGGATGTGGCCTTGGGCAACCTGGTCTAGTGGGAGGTGTCCCTGCCTATGGCAGGGGGGTTGGAACTTGATGATCTTCAAGGTCCCTTCCAACCTAAACCATTCTTTGATTCTATGATTCTAAAAAAGAACAGTTAGGGAACTCAGATAGTTGCTTGTTCCTGCTCAAAGGAACGTATTAGGTGCAATGGCTGTTCCAGGGCAGAAAGCATGCCCTCCCTCTGGTCCATTCTAGTTGTAGCTGTAGGTAGGGTTAACATGTTAATTTCCAGCTGTTCGCTGCTTTCGATGCAGGGTGAGAAATGGGGTGGGAAAACCAAGGTGCTACTCATAAGTGTCCTGCACCCTAGGTTATTGCTGTGTATGTATGGTACAGGGAGTCTGAGGTGCCACACAGGGATTCTGAATTTCTCTGTGGTGTAGAAAATCTAAGCATTGTGATGCTCATCTTTTTGTGTGTGTAAGGACAGGACACAGGTTTTAAGACCTAACACCAGGGGCAGATTAGTATCTCCTGTGAGGGTGGGGGAGCCACCAGCATCACCTGGTGTAGTATGTGGTTTCATCACTCCTCCACACACCCGTCTCCCCACCACCTTCTATATTTTTATAGTCCTGCGGCTCCCATTGAAGTCACTGGGAGCCAGGATTTACGTGCACGGATACCTCCTTTCCTGCAAAGAGCTCAAGTCTCTGTGGGTCCTCTAAGCACCCCTACAGAAGTTTCTAGTGTCTCTGTAATTTATACCGCAAACTCCCTACAGCGGAGCAGAGGGCTGAGCTGAATGCAGAGGGAGAGAGACAGAGAGCAGAGGCTGTCAGTAGTGTTTCTTGGTAGTCATCAGAGTGCAACATGAGATGTTCCCCATACTGTCCACACTAACATCTGTATACAAGAAACAGAGAGAGTTGTAGCCACAGAGGCAGGCGTGTTTTATGTGGTATACTTCTGTTTGGAGTATGCTGTTCTGGATGACTTCAGTGCATTTCACAAGAAAATGATGTTCTTGTGTTTGTATTAAAATCTTAATTCATCTTTTTCAAGTTTTAAGCCACAGTTTTAAGGAAATATGAGAAAGACCTTGCCCCCTGCAGATGTGTATCAATCTACAAAAGATGTAATATGGCTTGCAATGCCAATAGGGCAAGTATAGGTTCTTTGATGCTTAAGTATGGGAATTTATGAAACGTATTTAGTGTTCTCGCATGTGGTCCATTGGAAATAATGTCAAAAGAGTTGAAAATGGGGTTTAGATGAGATAAACATGAGCGCAAAAGGAGAGTCAAGTCTTCAGGATCACTAAATTACGTGAACAGATATAAAAAAATGGGAGCTGTTGCAGTCAGAAAATACTGTAAAAATGCTGAAGGGAACTGTTGAAGGAAGGAATTGCTTTGTATCACAAAGTGATGAGACTAGCATAGAACAAAACAGGAAAAAGAGTAAAACGAAGTCTTTTGATGGGTCCAATTTATTTAGACTGAAGAGAAAACAAAGTGCTGGCAAGACTTGGATAGAGAGCACAGTTTCAAAAATGTTTTACCCTCCACATAAGTGAGCAATTTAGAACTGATAGAGAAACAGAAATTTTTCTGTCACTATATTTAATTGAAAAATAAAATTTTAAGTATAAGTACGCCTGAAAAGGATACTATCCTAAGAAGGTGAACATTTTGTAAAATATAAACAAAGAAGCAAAAAACCTACAAACCTTGTTATGGTTGGGACAAAAATACTTGCTAATCAAGAATTAAATGCTTTTGGGACAAAAGTTACTATTTCAGAGAGGTAATATTTTCTTTAAATTTTAAAGCTTCAGGAATTGGTGAATGTACTGCAAAGCTGCCATGAGATTTTATTAGATCTGGTATTAAATTCTAGGCTATACAGAGGGAGATGACAAGAATGAAAAATCCATTGTGTCCTATTTGCCTACCTTGCCCTTAGTGGTATTTGTCAGTGATGTCTATAAACTGTGTACGTCTGCATTTCATGCTTTGTACAAATGTTTCTCCATAGACAAAGTGCAACTATAAATCATACTTTTGGACTACTTGGCATGTGCTTCAGGAGCTTTGCTTCTGTGAGTTAAGCATCGTAAGATGAAAAACAGATTATTAAAGGTTAATATAAAATTTTCTTCTGTGTGCAGAGAATGACCAGGGCTGACACTATCCATGAATGACCCATGAGAAAGATAAAAGTCAAGAAGCACCTTGCACACTCCCTCAAGAAAAAGACAGGGAGAAGACGTAAAGCCTTTACTAGGAGTGAAAATGCTGCTAGAGAGATATGAGTCAAACCAAGAAAGAAATGTGCTCACTACACAAATCTACAAATTTGTGATAATCCGAAACTACAAATCTGTGATAATCCTTTAATAAAAACATTTTATTTTCCTTATCTGAATTTCTACTGCTTTCTCTGAAACATTACCAGGATCTGTCCCTGTAACAATCCTTCTTAACCAAGTCATAATTATTCCCTGTGTCAGCTACTGCAATTCTCATTTTAATGGCCTCCTGAAGCTGTCCTCACTGGACTTTAGAGTGCCCAGAAAACTGCAGTCAGACCAAATTATTGCTAGGGGGTTTAATCTCTTCTCTCTCAACCCTTGGCCTAAGCATAAGTCAGTTCTCCTATGCCAAATTTTCCCTTTTTTATGAGTCACGTGGATCAACTTCTATGAAATACCTACAAGCTAAAGTTAGAAAAGTGGGAAAAGTTTCGAGAGCTTTCTGTGAATTTTCCCAGGTGGAGAGGCAGAAGAAGATGCTTAGCCTTTGAAGAAAGATTTCCATTTTGAAAAGGAGGCTACCAAAAACGATCCGTTTTTCAATCCTTTCTTGGATTTTCTGTAAGTCCCAGGAGTAGAAAAAAATCAGATAAACATATCAGTGTAATCTCAAGTAGTCCTATGCCTATGCCTTTGCCTTCCTGCTACTGGCACCTTATGTTGTAGAAGCATGGAAATTAACTCTTTATTTCCATCTTCCTCTTATTTTTACACTCCCATGCTTCTTAGACATCAATATGCGTAATTCATGGCTGTCATCAAAACGCTATTCACATTTACTTCTTCCAGGAGATAACGCTATCTTAACAACCTTGTATTTCTGTTCTTCCAGGTGGTGGTAAATCTGTATACATTAAAAATTGTCTTTCATTTTTCTAGATGCTATCTTAACTCTATCTTTTGTACCCTACCTTCTGTCTGCTTATACAATAATTGCCATCTCGACTTCTACCCCGTGACATAATGGACGTTGCTGTAATCAATTAAATTATATTCTTTTTAGAATAGACGGGTATATTCAAGTAGACGGGTATATTCAAGAGACTGATTTCTGGGTCAATCAATACTTCTTAACAATGGACTTTTATTTCTCCTAATGTTAATGAAATTATAGTGCTAAATTCTTATTCTTGGTTTCATTGCCCCAGCAATCCTAAGCACATCAACCATATGCGGTTGGAAAACTTTAAAATTAAACATCAGAAGAGTAGGTTTAATTCATTCAAATATAAATGGAATGCTCATACTAAGCCACTAGGATGTTCCTAATTTCTTAAAGATGTTTCTTCATGTGATGAAGTATCATCTGACCCAATAAACCAACGCTAGCCTGGGCTCGTAGGTTCGCAAAAAATAAGCATTGCCCAACAACCTTCCCACTTCCTTTCCTTTTGGTTTTCTGTATGAATGAATCCCTTTCAGGGTAAATGTTAGAATGATTTTTTCAGATCTCCAAACAATATAGGATCAGACCACAGAATTAAAGTATTTTCTTTGTCTTAAGATAGCTTTCTTTTCTAAGTATGAAAAAACACTTGGATCAGATCAATTGTGTCCTTTGAATTAAAGTAGAAAGAGAATTCAGTAGTTAAGTATACAGTTTACTGGTATTATTTTAAGAGACAAACGTTTTTACCTGATCATTTTTTAAGTTTTATGTTAATTAAATCACATTCCAAAAATTACTATGTTTAGCTTATAAGGAGGGTCACAATGTGCTTGAAGTTCATGCAAAAATATCAGGTGAACTATATCAGGTGAACTAATAAGGTAACATCATTTCATGGAGGCAGTGCAAACACTGTAATTTAAAAAAAAAACAAAAAACAAAACAAACTGAAAAATATATGTTAGCTTAGATTTCATGTAGATGATAGAAATTCCTCCAAGTGACAAGAAGAAGTTAAAATGCAATTCTTGCTGCACTCTCCTGGTTGGTTCCACTCTCTTACAGCTTCGGTCAGGGCAAGCTGTGATTTTAAACAATGACATTTACATTTAACGTAGTGGGACTAGATGAGTACTCTTTCCTAATGATGTGAGAGAGTTAAATTGCTTTGCTACTTCTGTTGTCATGCAACTCTTGTGTTACTCACCATGGAAATAATGAATGCTCAGATGCATCTGGCAGCTTGTACAGCTATTTCTTTTATTGGACAAAGGTGCAGCAATGAGGAAAATGTCCAGGAGGTACTGGCTTTGGAAGACCAAAGGGATTAATTTTAGAATTTTTGATTAATAAAAAAGCTGGATTTATATGTCTAACTCTCAAAATATTGCCCCTAATTTCTAATATCATCACACTTTTGTTTCAGTAAGTTTGTGCATGATTTATGTACATAAAACCAAGGCAAATGGCCCCCACAATCAAGGTATCTGTTATGTAACTAAACATTTTTGATATCTAAACACTGAGACCACCTTTCTAACTATTTTGTGCTAATCTGCACTATCAAAACAATCTATCCTGTTGTCTATATCCAGTATGTTTTTATGTTGGCATCAAGTTGAAAATCATATACTGTTAGGCATTTATAGAATCATAGAATGGTTTAGGTTGGAAGACACCTTAAAGATCATCTAGTTCCAACCCCCGTGCCATGGGCAAGGACACCTCCCACTAGACCAGGTTGCCCAAGGCCACATCCAGCCTGGCCTTGAACGCCTCCAGGGATGGGGCATCCACAGCTTCTCTGGGCAACCTGTTCCAGTGCCTTACCACCCTCAAAGTGAAAAATTTCTTCCTAATGTTTAATCTAAACCTGTCCTCTTCCAGTTTAAAGCCATCCTCCCTTGTCCTATCACTACATGCCCTTGTGAAAAGTCCCTCACCAATTATTTACCTAATAGCACTATATATTAGAACTCATTATTTTTTAATCATTACTAATATTGTTCACTTTTTTATTCAAAAATACTGTTGGTGCCTAACTTTGGGCATGAGGAGCTTGGCCACTGCCTTGAAGCCTGTCTTCGACCATGCCACTATGCAAAACCACACCGAAAAGAACTACCCTAGTGACAGGAACATTCACTTTTCTTATCTCAGTGATCTATACCCAAGAATGGATGGGGGTCTCCATAAGGCAGGGACTCCAGAACAAGGATAAGTATCCTTCTTCTGTGCCTTGACCCTCAAAAAGGTCAAAAATCACTGTGCAGCCAGAGTTTGGGAGAACCTAGCCTCTATTTCACCTCCCTGCTCCCTCTCCATCCCTGGGGAGGAGAGACCTGTGGCTAGGTGGCACCCCCAAATGTGTCTCCTCCTACCATCCTTCCATGTGTAAGGAGAAAAGACAACTTGAATGAGCAGAAGCACAATGGCCAGAATTGCCTTCCCTTTCTCTTATCTTCTACCCCTCTGCCCATGCCTAGGTTGTGCTTTCTCTGGAGGCTGAAAGGAAGGTGATGACCCATCAGAAAGAGCTCCTTTTGGTCATCTTAGAATTGTCTGAGGTCTGAATCAAGATCAAGTCGCCTTAGTTCCTCAGGAAAACATGGTGAAAGCTGGCAACACTGTGCATGGGAATCTGGCAAAAGCTTCCGTATGAGAAAGAGGTGCCCTCTCCAGACTTTTGTTAGGACTGACTTGGTCTCATGCTCTTAGTTCTCTGCTTTCATGAGGACCAAATGTTGCTTTAAAAGCGGCAGAGGAATGAACAGCATTTAAAATAAGCCAATTTAAAGCCTGGGCTTTTGCTGAGCTTTTATAATCTGCCATTTACTGAAAATATCTCTGTGTGTGAGATCTTTCCCCCTAAGAACATATGTCCTTCCTGCTTGTTCAGACTCTGATCCTAATCTCAATTGTTTGATGTCATAATCTGTAGTATGGGAAAGCAGAGAAATGCCTTCAAAAAACCTCCAGTGCTAATTGAGAGAAGGTGCCTTCTGGGGTTTTTTTTGTATGCAATAGTTTCAGGAATGATTGGAAGAAAGCATATTAATCAATTTTGCAGATGACTTGCAGTGGGAAAAGATCATAAACCACTGACAATAATATGGAACACAACAAGGCTGAGAATAATATGGAACACAACTTTCATAAAACAAAGGAAGAATCTAACATCACTTGGAACATACCGGACGTCCAGATCACTTCCCATAGCTATTTAGCAAACATTTTTGAAAACATTTTGGAAACCAATATAGATGTAAGAATGAATTGATGACAAAGAAAGAAATATATTCATGCCTTAGTCTTTGGAAGCACCAGGAAGAAGCAGAAGTGCTTTCAGTATCCGATGTTATGCTCCTAAATTCCAGAAAAGACAATACAAAATTAGTGTGGCTATACTGTGTTGTTATTCTAGCAAACAATAAGAGACAATAGCAATCATACATCCTGTTTAACCATATTGTATTATAAGTGCCACTTTCTTTATACTGATAGTAACAATGAACATCTTTAGAGTGCCTTTTAATTTCAAATCCCATAGCAAGATTTAGTCTTCACTTCCAGAGAAGATTACTTTTTCTAATGAACTCAAAACGTTTTTTTCCTGGTGTTCACTATCAATTCCAGTTACATATACAGATGGCTTTAACAGAGTCTTGCTCACTCTGCGTGGCTGGAGAAATGCAAGTGTCATGTGGGTGTTGCAAAGGTCAATAATTTGAAGCTTAACAGCAAGTAACATCAAACATCATGCATTTGCATCAACATGCAAATGTTAAATACATTTTCCAATTTTGCTTGTAATTTGCGAATTGCTTTAGATGCTATTAGCACCACCTTGTCAGGATACATAGAGTTGGAAGAGTCTAGGCTTAAGTAGCTGCAGCAACAGGATTGGTAAAATGTGCTTTCAGAAACCATTTCAGGCCTCCATACACTACCATCTCAATGTTTTCCCATTGCCTTTTATTTACGAAATATGAAAACTTTAATATAACTTTTTAATGACTTTTTAATGATTTTATATCGTTACCTTTTTTTCCTGATAACTTACATTTCAGAAATTCATAAAGAATTGTGGCAACTGTAATTGCTATGATTTTATGGTAGAAAATAGAAAATCAGCATGACGAAGTATGTTTTAGGTCTCTTGATTAGTACTGTATTATCATCTGGGGGAATAAACACAAGAATGAGACTAAAGTGGTCTCATCATATTATGTCCCTAGTCAAGCCATTTTACATTTCTGGTTTAGTTTCCTGTTTTGTAAAAACGGGATTAAAAATCTACCTTCCTTAAACATATATTATACAGGAGTTAATTGATAATGTCTGTACACTGCTTTGAACATGTAAAGAATATTATGTGAACGATGAGTGCTGTTTTCTCTTTCATTTATTAGCCTGTTTATGTCTCACATTCATTTTTTATCTCTCTCCTCTAAACTCTTCCTACAGTAATCTTATATTTCTAATATTGAAATGTCCAAAATTAGCTTCTTGCTTCAGTCTCTTGCTTTGGACCTGGAAAAATTCTTCTCGGGACTATGTTGCTCTTTCTTTTTATATTCCTTATGTCATACTGACTGTTCTTTGTTCATTTTATTTTTCTTCACTGTATTAAAATTCAGATGAAAACTTTGCCTTATCATACTTATTCAATTTTCTCCGGATTTCTTCTACTGTCTCTGCATTATTTATTTTATTTCTTTTCTAATTGTTCATATACAAAAGTTTTCTGAATATACTATACCTGGAATCATTAAAAAAAACAATTCAATTCTAGCTTACGCATTTACGAGACTGAGAGAACTTTGTATTGCTATTGTGTAAGATAGTTTTCTTATAACTTAATTGTGGTAAACAAGAAGGATCAGGCCAAATGAAGAAAGATGGAATGTTTTGTTTTCTAATGAATTTCACACAGCCATAGCAGTTTCTCTGCTGCTGGCTTAAAATAAGGCGGACGCAAGTGGTATGAACAACATTGTCGGCAGCAACCTCATTTGCTTAACCTCAGTGCATCAGAAAAAGAGAATAAGTTTTTTGGAATGCAAATATTATTGTGAAATGGGGAAAAAAAGAGGAAAGGAAAAAATATAGGTTACGCATGGCTGCTTTTAATGGAAATAGTATGATGTCGTTTCTCCCTTTCTTCATGGTTTGAAGTCAGCAATCCCCAGAGAGAAAAATTCTAACGTTGTAATGAAAAGGGATCATTTCAGAACACATAACAGGCAATTCCCTCTTCTTTTATGTTCTAGGGACAGAGAATGTTTCCATTGTATGTGGCTTTTTGATATATGACTTTGAAAAGAATACGCAATCCTTCCATGAAAAGGTTGAATATTCTTCTCTTTGCTTAGTTCTCATTCCTGAATTACATTGAAATCCCACTCCCTGGTTATTCATAACTTGTTAAAGTTTCCCTGTGAGGCTTAAAATTGTAGCACTGTAGTCTAGTAAAGACATTTTAAAAAGAAGTACCAAGCTAAACCAAATAATGCAGTGCAGAATAAACAATATCTTAGACATAGAGGAGGGAGAACTGACCCCATACTTCCCTTTTTCTTTCCCTCATGGTGAGTACAGAAAAAAATATGCTAATAAAAGGGTTTGCTTACATTAAACTGTGAGGCCATTTGTTGGTGCAATGCATTTCAAGCTCAAAGAATACTTGGAGGCTGAACTTGAGACATTCACACTAAGCAGTAATTGCTCCATTTAACAATTAAGCAGTTCTGTTACTGGATTACTCTTCTGAAGTCTAGCTTGAAAACCAATCCAATGGTCTTCTAACAGTCTCTAAAAGAAAATGGGACCTTCAAGAAATCCATGTTGTAGATCATTCATTGTCGTTCTTCCTGAGCTGCCAGTGCAGTTTAGCAGTCAGCAGAGTGAAGAATTTCTAAGAACTGAACTAAAAAAAGATATCAAACAACAGAAGGTGAAACTAGCAGAGGTGTATGTTTATGGAAGTGGGGCAGTATTGGTAACATCTGCAAATATTAGCTGAATCCCCTTTTAATTAGGCTTCTTAGAAATAATTTTACGTATTAAAACCTGAAATAAAAAGTTGGACGCGGTATTCCTGCACAGCTTCCAGCTTCCTGATCAGATGTTTGCTTTGCAATGGCCCCGTTCTACTAGCCTGAAAAGAGCAGTGTTCTGTTCATCTTGCCTGACATTAGGCTAACACAAATTTTTATTCACCTAAACCTAATTAGGCACTCTCATACCCTTTGTAGAAAGGGTTTCTCAGTCGTTTATTTTATGTGCATTTTTCAGAATGAGATGTCTTTCCATATGATGTTTTCTTGCTGTTCACCAGGAAAGGAAGTTAGGCGATCAGTCCAGACTTACCTAACCATTATTTCTGTGTTAATTGATGGCAGAATTGTATCCCATCAGATCTCGGACTGGCATTTTGAATACCATTTATAAACTGTTCTCTACCAATATTGAAAGACTACAGACCTCATAAAAAATCTGGGTATAGTGTGAACTCAGTGTTTCATGGCAGGGATATGAATTTCATTCACAAAGCCCAGGGAGCACACGGAGTCGTTGCTGACAAAAGTTCTAGTACATGGACTAGATGACTTTTATGAGCATGCTTCTGTTTTAATAGAGGATTTATTGACCTTAGTAGTTTTGTGAGGTTTAAATTGTCTTTTAAATCAAGCATGCAGGATTTAAGTTTTAACTGACATGCCCAGGCAACTTAAATCTGCATTAACTATTTCAGGATTTTCCAGCAGTGTTTTGCAGTATTCACTTTCCATTTCTATAATAAATAAGACAGTGGCTGTTACTAAGTGAGGTGCCATAAGTTTAACTCAACCAGTAAAACTTCATTCAGGGTGTCTTCCTAACTTTCCAGTACATATTGAGGAATAATAATCTCATAGTAAATAGTTTTGTAAATTCCTGCTTGGAAATACAACCACAGTCTATAAGAGCTACCACAATTACTGTTTTGATGCAGGATTCAGCTGATCTAATCCAAGAAATAAAAGGTTAGCATCTTGCCTCAGTTAATTGTCTAGACAACTTCTATTTTCAGTGGAGAGACACAGGTAACCCAGTTTAAAGGAGATGTTATCACTCCTCCGAAGGAGCAGAGATGGCAAATGTAGGCAAGACACCTAACTTGAAGAGACATCAGATGAATCCCAACACAATGAAGTCCATACTCTATATTTTCTTGGTGCAGAATCTTTTTCGGAGAGGTTTCACGGAAGATCGCAGCTAGCATTAGGTTTTTTTTGAGAAGAGCCCTTTCTACTAGAAAGACAGTGTTTCACAGAAGATAGATTACCTTTTCCTTTTTCTCTCAATTTCATTTCAATCATGTAAACCCCTCTGAATGTATTGCGTTGGTGTCCAGAAAGGTTGAGGAAGGGTGGTATAGGCAAGGGCAGTCTGAGCGGGAACAGTAGCTCAGAGAGAACCTGGAATTCAGATGGGGCTCACGTGCTGCTGGGCAGTGAGGGCAGCAGTGAGATGAAGGCATTTCACAGCAAAGAGCGGGAACGGCTGGGCTAGCAGAATGACACTGAGTGATGGGGAGTGACAAGATCATAATGGGAACAACTTGGGTTATCACCTTAGAGGGAAGGGGTAGGACTTGTGTAGGACTACTGTTTCCCTATATCACTTTACACTCAAGCCACAAACACTTGAAACTCATCAATAATACAGGTTTAGCTCATCCCCAGCCAGTAAAATGGGTTGTTTTGGCAAGACTCCACTTCATCTCATACACTTGAGAGCTAGATTTGTACTTTACCTAATGTATTTCCTTGCATGGTTTCTACAACCAATTCATTTTGGTCACTGTGGTTTGGGGGATAGATTTGACCAAATTCAAATCTGTGTCACAGCCATTTTAATCACAGAGCAGTTAGAGATTACAGCATTCCTAAGTGGCCCACATTCATAACTAAAATCCAAAAGGCCTGTACATGAAAATCTGCAGGAATCAAGTGGTTAAACAGCATTCAACAAAATCAGCTTGCAGTTGGATAATGAAAATTTGAATCAACATGCTCTGGTAACCAATAGCCATACACTGAATGCCAGCTGAATATTTAAACTGAAAATGCAAAGCAGAAAAGCATAACAACTTGATTACCAACTTCCTTTCTGTAAAGGAAATATTGTTTTAAGTGAGCTGTTCTAATGATCAAGTATACCACAGGAATGTGTCAGCAATTACAGCAATCAACACAGCACATTTTTTTCAACTTCTCTTTATCTAACATCTCCTAAACACTAAGGGGGGCTATGGCTTTTGGCCCCAGAATATATGCACAAAAAATGCTGGAAGCCAACTTTAAATAATTAGTCCTAAATGAATGTATATATTCACTGTGTGATCTCCTATCTCAAGCAATATTATGGGTGTGTAAGGGTGATGCAAGTAAGGGACAGTGTAATCTGCTGAGGAAGATGCAGAGAAAACTGAAATAAATCATACTTTTTGAGGTAAGACTTGAAGCTTGTGACTAGGTAACAAGAACCAGTCCAAAACTCGCCTGCAGCACAGGCCAAATTGATATTTGCTGCCTCAAGCATGAGGGCTTGTGCCAGGCAGGGGCCTGATTATTCCACCCGTGGTCAGAGCTGGAATAGAGCTGCAGGAAGAGGCCAGGAGGAGCAAGATAGGTACAGCTTCCAAGGAATGGTAGAACTGAAGGCAGAAAAAGTCAATTTTGCTCCAGCAGAAACTGCAGCCCTGTGTTTTCTGTCTTACTCTTCAGCAGCATCTTCCATCCTGGTTTTCCAAGGCTCTGACATTGTCAAAGTTTTGCCACCCTCTTGCAAGGTTTGTAGCAACTATTTTGAGGTATATAGTGGAGCTGGGTTTTAGCAGGATGATGTGAAGAGAGAGGAAAAGCAAGAGGAAGAAAGAATTTCTTAGGAACAAAATCCTCCGGGGCACGTTGTTAGCACAGTGCCTGGTAAATAGAACAACTTTGTGCCAGGCTGATTACTGACCGCGTGCACATGCTGGAGGTACTTCACCTTTGTAAACCCAGCTGGGGTGCTGGAGGACATCATTGTTCTAAGTTCAGTGACTGCCATCTTCAGCAGCTGCTGAGCAGAAACTGACATCTATAGCAATTACTTGGTGGGTTTACAACACATTGACTTGGAAATTTGGAATGAATCACTTGTGACCTAATTAGGATCAGAAGCCAGTTTCAGTCAGGAGTTGTTGTGTCATCTACTGTACCTATTCTGCATAACCGCTTACGTATTTCCAAAGCACAACTATCTTCATAAATCACTGAAGGGACTAGCGCTCCGCTGACCATACTACTGACTTGTTTCATAGAATCATAGAATCACTGAGGTTGGAAGAGACCTTTAAGATCATCAAGTCCAACCATTAACCTACCCTGACAAAACCACTTCTAAACCATGTCCCGAAGTACCACATCTACCCTTTTTTTAAACACTTCCAGGGACGGCGAATCCACCACCTCCCTGGGCAGCCTATTCCAATGTTTAATAACCCTTTCAGTGAAAAAATGTTCCTAATATCCAATCTAAACCTCCCCTGACATAACTTGAACCCATTTCCTCTCGTCCTATCACTTGTCACCAGGGAGAAGAGGTCAGCCCCCACCTCTCTACAACCTCCTTTCAGGTAGTTGTAGAAGGTGATAAGATCTCCCCTCAGCCTCCTCTTCTCCAGGCTAAAGAACCCCAGTTCCCTCAGTTGTTCCTCATAAGATTTGTCCTCCAGACCCCCCACCAGCTTCGTTGCCCTGTTTCAATATAACACAACTTTATTGAAAGGTTGCCCAGATATCAAAAGCCTGGGGTATTTTAAAATGATAGTCAGGATACTTGAACAGCACTAATTTCAGACTCTGAGTCAAGCAAAAAGGTAACAATTAAATAATTTATTCCCTAAAGATGGGATACAAAAGAAAATACATGAACCCCACCTAAGGCAACAAGAAAATCCTAGTGCAAATGCTGTTATGTAAGCATGCTGCTGTTACTGGAGTCTCACATTTCATGCCTTTGTGAAGCTTAACAATGTGCATAATTTTTGACATGAGAGGATTTTAGCATGTGAACAGGCTTGCAGGTGAGAGAACAAACAGATGGCAGAAGGAGTAGGTATGCCATTGTAGCAACTCTGAACTGTGGGTATTTCAAATTTTTACCACAACATTGCTGGAATGCTGGAAGATGTTCCAAGATACCTCACTAGTTCATCACAATTACATTTTTAAAATTTCTTTTTAGAAATTTGAAGAAGATTACATGAGCCTGGGGCAGCAGGCAAACAAATAAAGTGACAGAGATGAAAGAGAGAAAGAAAGAAAGAAAGAAAGAAAGAAAGAAAGAAAGAAAGAAAGAAAGAAAGAAAGAAAGAAAGAAAGAAAGAAAGAAAGAAAGAAGGAAGGGAGGAAAGAAGGAAAGAAAGAAAGAAAGAAAGAAAGAAAGGAAGGGAAAGATACCTCAGAACTGTTCTTTCACTCTTCAGATGTTTTTCCAAAAGGTATCAAGATGTATTGAGCCCTAAGGCAACGTCCTAAAAGCTCATCTAAGTTGTACGTGGAGAAAGCAGGAATAATACCATGGGTTTCAGCCATGATTTACAAAGATATGAATGAAAGCTGAATCTGGCAGAGCTCCATCTACTTAATGAAAAACTTGCTGAAGAGGAAAAAAGAAAGGCTGAAAAAAGACTGATAGAAGATTAGCAAGAACTAGCATGAACATGATTACAGCACTTGTATATCTATCATTGACCACCATCTGATTAGTAATAAATATTTTGTTTCCACTTTTCTTAATTGCACTATTCCCGTTTCGAATCTACAAAGCTATGATTATCTGCCAGTTTCTTGTAGATGTCAGAGCACATAAAAATCTTGGATGTGGATTTGAAACCTTCCAGTGTTATTCAAGGAAAGCATCTGTGCATGGCGGTGTGACAGAAAATACGAAGATAATAACAGGAAAAGCGGACCCAAAGGGACACCAATAACCACTTTGCTTCTCAGCTCCTCGTAACTCTATCAGTGTTTGCCTCTAGTAGGCATCTCACTTCTGAAGACTCCTTGAATACAGGAAAAGCATGCAAGGAAATCAGTTATTCGATTATCTCCTCTTTTGTATCATTCCTTTTGAGGCTCAGGCCTCTGCTTAAAAATGCCAAATAGCAACACTATATCCTCAAAGGCATAGAAATAAGAGCTGAAAAGTTCTCTCTTACATCACTTAACATAGCCCCTGCCAAGAAGAATTGCTCCCTACAGTACATTCATAAGTGTTTCCTACTATCCAGCTCTAAATGACTGAAGTGATAGGGCTTCTGTTGTCTCCCTGGGGAGGTTTCACCACAGCCTATTCAAGCATGCTGTTAGGAGAGCAAGACACAGTGATTTCATTGTGTATCACATCTCAGGGTTTCTACAAAAAGGTTGGCTCCTTGCTGCACCTGGAGCAATCTGAAACATTCTGATGACACAGTGGTGAAATTTCCTGTTCGCTTGTCATCGTGAACCTGATGGGCAACTGTGAGCCAAAGTACAAGTGAGCCAAATTCCTAGTCAGCTCAGCTTGAAATAGATTCCATGCTAGGATATGACCCTCAAGTGAAAACGTCTTGCAACTCTGCTTGGCTTCAATCCATGTCCCTTGGAAATCAGGGGACAAGGGAGAAAGCCCTTTAAGAAAGCTCTTTGGGACAGTGACTAGCAGACTGCGTGAGCTGATTATCACAAGTAAATAGTAGTAATAACAATAATAAAAGTTGTCACAAGTCAATCTGTGCAGTTCTTTCAATAAATTAACATGATAGATGACTTGGGCCAGGGCCAGGAAATGCCTAACTCCCTGATTATGAAAGATGGAATTAGTGGGGTATTAGTTGTTTTCAAGGGATTAATGAGTTACACATTTACCAAAAAAAAAAAAAAAAAAAAAAAAGGCAAGACTTTAGTGGTGATACAAGGCCTGATTTTGATCTAACTCTTCTCCTCTGCTGGGGTAACTCCGCTGACTCCTGTGGGGCTCTTCTTGACTGACATCAAGGGAGTGGAGGAATAGTACCTTGATATGAATGCCACGAATATTTGGTAGCATATACAGTGTCTGTAGCATTCCTTTCTGCGAAATAGTACAGATGTCAGTGGTATGCTGGCACCAGAAATTACCACAGTGGTATAAAATATTTGAAACCACTAACTGGATCATCTTTCCTCCATGTGATTAAATATGGTCTAAAAAATTTCACTTTGTAACTTATTAAAGCTGCTCCTCTTCCCAGGCAGATAAAAAGAATCTTAGCTTAATAATATATTTTGTTAATCTATTGGGGTTTTTTAGAGAAGTACCTTTAAGCATCACAGCACAGGAAGCACACATTATTGAGGGGTTACTTATTTGTTCTTCTTTTGGGTACAAAATCAACCTCCCTGAACTCCTGATAATGATTTCTAAAACATTTCTGTAGTTCCAAAGGCAAAATGCTTAACATTTTTAAATGCTGCTGCCTAGTGCTGCTGAAAGACTAGAATCATATTAGCTGCAGTCTTCTGTGTTTTTCAGAAGTGTATATTTTCAGAAGAGATTAGCCTTGGCATAATTCTGTTTCCAGTGAGGTAAGTGAGGGATTTCCTGAACACTACAACAGCAGTTTACAGTACAGGTAAACGCTGAGCACAGTCTCACCCTTGGTGACTTGTCCCTACTGCAGCTAAATTCCAGGAAAGCCAGCATCACAGTAAGCATATTGGCTGTTTTCAAACTCCTTTGCTCCTTTCACTTGTACATAAGATCTATAAATAAATTCAGGCATTTTGGTTTCAATAAGCTCTATTCATAATGACACTATCCTTAAATAACAGGAATTCACTGTAGTAATATAATGAATTCTTTTCTGTGTGTTGTTTGCAAGTTGATTAAGTGCAATCACAGTGGCTTAGTTCAGAATTCTTCCTTTATGGAATACATAAAAAATAAAACAAAACACGGTCATCCGTGAAGGACTTCATAAAATGTCCAGGCTGTGAAAGGCAGTCAGCAATCTGTGCAAGTCACGTTCAAAACCTTTGTTTGACAGACTTTCCCAGAAGATTGGCAAAATGTTAAATAGCAACTTTACATGGAATTAGAAAGGGAACAGAATCAGTTGACCTGAGAAAGATCTGAACTTGTAGTTCTTCCCACAGCCAACTGTATCATGCAATTTTTTTCAGAAACATTATGCCCGATAAAATCTCCCAGGCCCTGAATATTCACTGCTCAGTCATTTATTGTCCTTTTTAATAAACAGGTCAGGGGAGGTATTTGTGAACATGGCATATTTTTTTCCAAAGCCACCAGGCAGCCAATATTTTTCAGTACAATACTCTACTTGTCTTGGGCATCTTGTTCATTCTGAACAAGGGCGTGAATGTTTCAAGATTAGAAAGACAAGAGACTTATTTATGTTTATCCCTCTTTTTGTTGTACCATTTCTTTAAATACTCTTTCATTCTGTGCCACCATCCTTACCTTCACTAGCTGTTGAAGCTAGCCAGGCTTCTGCACGAATTAATACAGTTTTATTATAGAATATCAGACCCTGTGGGACCCACTACAGTAATAAGCCAACTTTAGTGAACAGTTCTCTGCTTGCATCTCTTAGCAGTGTAATATAGTGCAAAGACATGGGAACAGTCCCTTGGGTGATGTATTCAAAGCTGCCTACAGATTAGGTACTTACAGCAGGCAAAACCCTCTTATGTACTGGACCTCCTTTAGTGTTAGTTCCAGCTCTATTTCTAATTTCATCAAAGTTTGTCTGATTCAAGCCTTGAAATGCCATTGATTTTTCTAAGCAGCTCAGAAATATTTTTGTCCTCTTGTAATATGCGTTATTTTTGGCGTTGCTTAGTGGGCCTGGCCTTCCCCTGTCACCTATACAACACCTATACAACCCAGTGATCCCCTGGAATGCGACAGCGCCTTTGACAAGCTGGTGGAGATGAGAACACAAGAACTGCAAACACGGCTGTGGAAGGAGACTGCAAATGCTTCTGGGAGCATTGGCTAATGCTGTGCTGGGACGTGATGTCAAAGTTAAGTGTTTAGTCATTCTTAATGACTTCCTCCTGGACGTAGAACTCAGGGAATCTCAGACGGAACGATCAGCTCTTTGCCCTGAGCAATGCTGGACTTGATTCATAAATGCTGCTGTGGAACAGGCACTCTGTAACAGGGATCAAAATAGGCTCAGATCCAACACCCTAACAGGACCAGTAAAACCACTCAATATCTATATCATTGTGCGTAATTTCAAAAAGGGAAATTGTGTAAAAATGTGTTTAAAAACGTATAAGATTACATTAAAAAGGAACCTTTAAACTTTTAAGGAGTAAAGTCTTTACAGATGGCATGAAGATAATTTAAAGGTCGTATATCAGAGGTACAGAGCAAATACGTACCACATCTTTAAAAAAAAAACATGAAAAAAACAGAATAAAGCTAGTAGGAACACAACAGATTGAAGGCGGCGTCCCTCAATGTGCTAAGGTTGTGTTCAATTCAGGAAAACAGCAAAGATCATAAGCTCTGGAAGGTCAAAAGAAGAAATATTTCCCCACACCCCTAAAAAGGGAAAAATTGAGAAACTACTTGCAAAAGACATGAACATGCATAATAAATTGTTTTTCAAACATGTCAGGAAAAGGCAGCTTGCCAGAGAATCTGTAGGACAAGAGATGACTTAGAAAGATCAAAATTATATTCTCTTTAACAAGACTCTGATAATTCTGTGATTCTGTGAAGACACGTGCAAAATTATGTTTCCACTTGGGAATATTTCTACACTAGAATCCTTCTCTGCACAGGATGCAGCAGATGATTTGCTTAAAATTGGTGCTAAAAATGATGTGAAACTGCAGGAAGACCTTGTCATAGTAACTGGCAGGTGGAATTCAACACAGATAAATGCAAACTCCACCCCCCCACAACATCCTCCCAGCCCCTACACCTATTAGGGTAGGCTCTGAGTTACTGTTAGCACTCAGGAATAACGTCTTTGTGTTGTAATAAATAGATATATGAATATATCATCATCTCACTGCTCAGTAGGCCTTTTTCTGTATTCTGGCCTTTTTATCTCAGAAGAAGTACAGCAGGACTCCAACAGGCACAGATGATCCACGATGCGGAGTGGCTTCAACGAAAGATCCAGATCGGCTGGAAGCACTCTTATACCAAGGAAAGGGGTGAATAATGGCCTTGTGACAGAGGTCACGAAGGACTTGGAGGTGGGGATGACTGTTGGGAGGCTCTTCCAGTGCAGGAACTGAAGGTATCAAGTGAAGACAGAACTTGCAAAACAAACAAAAGGAAATATTGTTTCACATTACACATATTCGAGCGGTGGATTTCCTTGCCTCAGCATGTGGCAAGGAACATAAAAGAACATGTAGGTTCAAAAATGATTGGACAAAATCACTGAGGAAAATTCTGTCAAGGATTATTAAATGCAAAAACACCACTTCTGCTTTGAGAGCAAGAAATCACTGGAAGCTAGGAGAGCATTGTGGGGAGATACGGCTGCTTACTCATTTTGCTCTTACACTTTCCCTACACACCTTCTACCAATCCCTGCCAGAGGCAAGATCCTGGGCAAGGCAGACCTAGGATCTAATCCAGTAAGCCCTATTTTCTTTTTACCTTTAGAGATAGCCTGTGTGAAAAGATCTTGTTCTCTCTCCTGCACTATGACAAGCCACTGCCAGGCCAGCTCCTGTTCGGCGGCGTAGATGAGGCAATTGGTTTTCAAGGCGCTCAGCGCTGAAACTGAAGAATTTCCTTTCATAATGTTAACAACAGGCTGGAGTCTAAACACAGCCTAGGAGGGTGCTCCCCCTTTCTTCCCCCCTCTGCCCTGCCATTTATTTGACATGGCACACCTGTGGCAGTGGAGGAGATTTGGAAGACAAATAGCATGGGGCCGGGCGATCCATTTTTCAGTAGCTTAATACAGAGAGACCAGGATGAATGGAACCGGAGTCAAATGTTGCCCTGGGGATGTAGGAAGATTATAGAGACGGTGATATAATGTTGATCTAGTGATCTCTACAGTGCGAGCAGTATTTTACGCAACCATGTTTTTATGACTAAAAAGAGTTAGTTTTTCATTCATTCACTTTTTTATGTGTAAAAAGCTCCTTAGGGAGCCCTGTGAAACAGAATACACGTGCTTTTTCAGCCTGTTATGACATCTGAACTTATACAGAAGACTGTCACTGGATTTTTCTAAACATACTTCTTTTCCACTCAGAAGAGAAAGAGAGAGGTTGGCTGCAATCAGTTACTCAGCCTGGCAGCTTTTCAGTCAGTCATACCAAGATGGAAGGCTGGCTTTTACACTAAACTGAAACATCAACCCTATCTTAAAACACCCGAACCAAACATTGAAAGCATTTAGAGGCTGCTTGGAAGCCTTAGGAATCAGCAGGTAGAGAGCAGAGCCTGTGCACAACCATCACTCCTCGCTCGCCTGTTTGGAAGGAGGTCAGCTCGTGACATGGGCACAGACACACACCCCTTTGCCAGAACTGGCTCCCTGGGCTAGGGAAAACCTGTGGGAGGAAGGTGGTACAAACTATGCAATCCATACAGTCAGAGAGGTAAAACACAGAGAAGGGATGGCCTTGAGTAGAGTGACCAGATGTAAGTTTATATTTCCTTTCTATTCCAAGAGAATTAAGAATTTTTTTATTTGTGTTGCTTGTCTCACAAAGCTGGGATTTTCACCTGTAAAAGAGATCTGCCAGAGGTGGGAACCTCTGGAAATCTGGCTGAACTGGTGCGGACATGGAAAATAGGATGGATAGAAACCCACCGCTGAAAAACCTCCAATGACCGATGTCTTTCCTAGCAGTCACTCAGCTTGAATGATAACAGAAATACTGAATGTAGATGCATGATGACATCAGAGCCATGCAGGCCACATAACTGTCCATCACAACAGAGCAGGGAAAGAAGCATCAGTGGTGTTTTTCTCCTGGACTTTGTGCATTAGCACTCTGCAGAGCATATGGTAGGCTGAGGCTATGGATTCTGGTGTGAAATTTACTGGCTTTCCTTTTATTTCTTTTTCAACCTGCACCTTTCAATTATTATATCTTACCATTAATCGAGACTAAACTCCTTTCACCAGATTATTGGTGCTTGAGTATAGGCTTTTGTTACATGGCTATATAGCTTCTAGCATTATGAGGCCTGTGCATGCATGCAACAGCAGTACAAATAATAGTAGAAATATAGGTAGAAAAAATAATTATTAACTAGTTTGTTAATTAAATAATTATCTCAAAGCATTCTGTAGTGATGAATGTGATTTTATGGGAAAATGCCATCTTGGCAATACAGTACGGTATATTAAATGAGGTAATGATAGTAAGGGGACTGTGCTGCAAGGGGACTGAATATCTTATAATGAACACTTTTAGGGTCTGATGCTACACTTGGAGTTGAACAGGAATTGTATATTACAAGGAAAATACCTGTTACTTTTCTATTGAAGCAACTCACAAGAGGGATATGCAGCCAATGAAGAAATTTCAGTGGAAGTGGACTGTCTATAAAAGAAGTGGTATTCACTTACTTGATTTACAAACACCCTAATTTAATATTCTCTGACATCCAGTATTAACAGATTGGCCTTGATCACAGTGATCAGCTCAGTTGCAAAAGGTTTCTGCCCTATATAACTCCAATGGTATAGAAGCTGCTGTTCTCAGCAGGTAAACAGAAAACCAGAGCATGAAAGAGGAATGATAGAGAAGTATGATAGAGAAGTACAGTGCAGGTGATCGTATCTAATAATGAAAACATTTGACTTAGACCAAAGTTTTAAGGGAAGAAACTTTCTACCAGTACAAATACCAATGGTGTAGATGGACCGTATCTAACAGTTCTCACTACAGAAAATTATTTTTATGCATCCATGCACGCCTACCAGCTCTGCAATGGAAATTTCTTAGATATACATATTAGAACCACAGCATACAGTTCCCCTCCAGCAACACAGTGAAATAAACACAGATCAGACTTTAGATCTGCTTAGTTTGGAAGTTAGGAAGTTGATTCTGTGATGGACAAAACACTTCCATTTATGATCTTTTTCCCTTCTTGAAAATGTGGTAGTGAGCATCGCAGAGCACACAGATCATGCATGTTGTCAGCATGGTAGCACAGGGACAGACAAACAAAATCCGAATATACTATCTCATTTGCCCTGGTTCTGCCGGTACATGGACTCAGAGTTTTCCAAGAAGCAAAGCTTTCTGCTGCATTGACAATTATCAGCTTTATTAAAGTTCTCATGGCATGGAAAAAGTACCAGTTAAAGCTTTGGGGATAGATTTCTCTCTTCTGTTTTGGGGAGCTCGAGGATATAATAAATTGAACAGGCTTAAAAATGAAATTAGAATCATAGAATGGTTTAGGTTGGAAGGGACCTAAAAGATCATCTAGTTCCACCACCCCTGCCATGGCCAGGGACACTTCCCACTAGGATCAGGTTGCTCAAAGACCCATCCAACCTGGCCTTGAACATCGCCGGGGATGGGGCATCCACAGTTTCTCTGGGCAGCCTGTTCCAGTGCCTCACCACCCTGAGAGTAAACATTCTCCGTGACATATCAGTGGAAAGTTGATCAGCTGGTTCTACTCTGCAAAAATTACTCTGATTTTCCTGCAAGAAGGAGAAAAGCGTTCTCCTGGTATGGAGAGCTGTGACTGTTTTACAGCATACCTCCAAAAGCCCATCTACTTTATGCAAATGCAGCCCTGGTCACCTCCTACACATGATGGGAGAACAGACAAGTATTCATTTCATATTCTCACTTTCTTAAAGGAGAGGAAATGGTACAATTTTGTCAAGCTTTTTTTTTGGTTAAATGTGTGTCAGATCAAAAAATAGACCCAGACCTTACTTTAAATGGATTTGTGTGTCAGCTTCTAACTTCCAGCAGTGATGTTAATGGCAAGGCAGTTTAGAAAATTGAAAAAGCAGTAGGTGAACAGGAGTTCATACAAAAAAGGGTGGGAAAATATCCAAGCAAGCGGCATCAGCAAGAGAGTTTATAATTGAATTAAATGATGAAAAGAGTAATGGGTCAAGTGATGAAAATAACAATACAGCCTTTCAAGGCAATAAGGATTAGAGAAGCCATCTTCCAGCTCACAGAAAATCAGTCCTTCATTCTGCTAACACAAGAGCAATTGTAAATTCTGTTGATTGTTTGCATGCAATGAGATAGTAGATCTGCAATGCATAGTTTAGCAACTATGCCACAAATGTGCAGTGAATATTCTGAAAAATTTTATGCCCATAGGATGTTTACAGAGCACAAGTGTGAGTTGAGGTCATCATACGAAAAGTGCACTACGAGAATGTTAAGATTGTCCAAAAGTCTTTTCATTTTTGTTGACCTTTGTGCGATATTATGGTACAGGCTGTCAAATGTAGCACACAGGCCAATAATTGCTGTATAGACACCACAGAAGCAAAGTAATCCCTGATTTCTGACTATCTCTGACTAAGCTCATCCCGTAGCCCTTCCTTCCCTGCCTCCTACCCTCTTTTCCCCTTCATTCCCCTTGGGCAGAAGGATCCAGTTTCTGAGTCTCCCCTACGGAATTTTAGGCATACTTTTTCTTTTGGTATTTAAAATATTTTTCCTTTTTCTGAGGTGCTTTACCCTCGTTGTCTGATTTGCTTCTTACAGCTAAATTTCTTCACATCATGACAGTCTGGAGCAAGTGTACAAGAAGGAAGTATGTGAACCTTTGGTATACATGCAATAGCATCGCCTCATCTGGGGTTTTAAAGTGGCTTTAGGCATGATAGCCCTCTCCTGATGCCTTTTCTTATCAAAAAGCTGCCAGCAGTCCAGAGATACATTGGAGTATGATATAATATTGCTTATAGTAATCATTCTGTTAGTACACTTTATGGTTAAAAGAATTACTCAGAGGTTCCCATAATAAACCTTTAGTAACTTACCTTGCCTGCTAGCAAGATAGAGTTGACTGTCCAGATCACTGAGCTATTTGCATTGTTTCCTGTTTTGTTTTTTCATCTCCTTGGCACCACTTGTGTTTCTCAAGAGTTCAAAATCATCCATAAAACATAAGCAATTGCCAGCAGTTTATATATGAGGTAAGAATACCATAGAATGATAATTTTGAGCTTGAAACGACTCTGTTTTCGGAAGAAAACAGCAGGATAGATCTAATTAGACTGCACTAGAAGAGGAAAGTGATACAGAGGTACCAAGACAATTTTTTTTTCCTAGCCCATACTGACATGAAATCTGGGATTGAATTAAGGAAACCAATAGGCCATTGGATGAAGCAAATGAACCTCCAACAGAAAGTGAACTGATTTAAATTGTAACAGCTATGGGAGCTGTTACTTTTTGCCTTCTACATCCATGTGGTGATCCTGACCCAAAACCTTCTGTAAACGGGTTTTTAGTGTTACTGCAGAGACATAATAAAGGATCTATCCGTGCAATGAGCTCTCTTAAAACTGAAGGTCTGCAAGCATTGTGGCTATCTGTGGCAGCCCCTGATTAGTGACTACTTCACCGATAATCAAAAGACTGGGAACAATAGCTGTCTAACCGTCTGATCAAACCGTATTAATTAGCTCTACAGCTAAAATATAATAATAATGTATCAGCAGCAGTGGTTCAATTTATATGACTAATTTGTTACATTTTAGCTGTAGAGCTAGTTAGTATATTTTGATCACGTAATGAAAGATGCTGCATTGTGCTCTTTGAGTGTTATATTAAGTTGAATTGTTAAAATCCTTCACATTTTTTCCTATATCTGGACTGCAGTGTTTGATACAGAAAGCTGCTAAGACAGAAGAACAAGACATTCCTACATGAAAAATATGAACAGCAAGTAGCACAGGACCGTGTTTGATGCATGAAAGAGCTACAAATACTGAACAGATAAAGTGAGGCTTATTATCTCTTACTTTGTGCTTCAGGAGTTTGAATATGCTAAGAGACTTAAGAGTTCAAGTGCTGTCGCAGGAGTAATCTGGAGAGCAAGAAACATTGCCTAAGTGCCGGGGCTGTCAGGCTGTCACATTCCTACCTGGGCTGGCTCTCAGACAGAAGGGTGGCCGGAGGTCTGCAAGTGTCTTGAACGCTGTGCACACCACCAGCAAACTCAGGAAATGTTAACTTTCCAAGGTTTGGGATTTATTTTTTTTTTAAATAATATTTCAATAATTATAGTTAATATTCAAGGGTGGCTTTTTTTTTTTTCCCTATAATTGTAAGATATCTAGGCTTGGAATATGTTACTTGGGGAGTGTGTGGAGGGTGTCTGTTTTTCCTCTAAATTCTTGATTAAGTTTCCTGTTGCTTAACGTTAAACAGTATGCAAGGTGGGAGTCAGTATTTTCTGTAGTCTGAGCAGGAGAAGCATCTTTTCTCATGGTGAGAGTCTCCACAGCTTCTGATGAAAGCAAGCAAGCTTCTTGCTATGGGCAAATTGGTGCAGTTCCTCTCAAGTTGATGAAAATCTGGTTTTAAGGAATTGTTTAGCAAGTGTTTCTTGTTTTGGATGTTTTCTCTTTTCAGACCACTTGTCACTATTGGTCAGTCAAACACTTCCAGCAAGCTGGGAACACTCTGTTACAGAGTCGCTGGTACAAATACCCTTGTCCCAGCTAATGCAATATTAAATGCAGAAGAACTTTATACAGTTTTGTGATACGCTTTCAAGTCTGAAAGGAACCCATTTTTGTTAAGGAACATGCCAGGGGTCTGGAAACTGTCATCATATGAGACTTAAAAATATGTTGTACAACAAAGATCTTGACTTTTCAGACTTTGGGACATTTTGGAGGGTGGCCTGGTGCTTGTCTCATTTTAGGTTTTGGGATCGACTTTGTTTGGGGTTTGGTTTGGTTTTTTGTTTTTTTTTTTTTTCATTTCTAAAGCTAATTCCAGTTTGATTTTTTTTTCTTCAAAACTTCCTGCTTTTTTAAGGCTCCCAGTTACATTATGTGCTCCTGACTAAAGTCAGAATATATATGTGGACCCAAGTCTGTTACATGCTGCTGCAAAAAAAAGGTCAGTTTTTTATCATTCATTTATACCCTTGCTTTTCTCTTTCTACATGAATCACTTCATCGGCAGGCTATAATACATAGCTTTCTCCCTGTAATAGAAATGCAAACGCTTAATTTTACTGACATAAATTGCATGCAAAGGACATGCTTAAAGTTAATATCGGGCTTACGAGCCTGCTCTTGCAGCCCTCAGCCTTAATTTGTACCTTATACAAGAAGAAAAATAATAAATGAAAAAAGAATGGTGTAAGGGAGTGTGACAATTAAAGTGGGTGGGTAGGGAGGAGGGAGATCTTTTCCTTGGAAACTTTTTCCTTGGAAACTTAATTAACTCCGGATGAATCCCACAAAAATTCTCTATAATGAAATAATTTGCAGTTTATCTCTCAAAGTGTTAACTCTTTATATTTTGGTGAAATAAAAGAAAGATAAGTACATAACCACCCTTCTGGACAAGGAATTAAATAGGAAAAAAAAAAAAAAGGCCTAAACAACGAGAAGAATTTATAAAATGAGAGGCACCATGCTCTGAAATCTGGGACAGGGGGCCAGCAGGAACCCAGCAACATGTCTGGGTAAAACAGGAAACCCCAAATCCAGTGAGCTGCTTTGTAATTTAAGATGCTGATCTCGGTGCCTGTAACGCTAGTAACGTGTAGTTTCTGAAAGCTAGGATGACACAAAACCAGTGTGGGAAGGAGGGAAAACGACCTGCAATGTGGGATTGTTTGGCTTTTAATGAAGGAGAGCTGAGAAGTTAATTGTACCCACGCTTATTTTTATGAATGCAGGTAACCTGATCCCGTGACTTCTATGGATGAGGCTCACTCTTCAGCTTCCCGTGGAGCTTGGCATGGGAGCTGCTATTATGCACAGACCCACAGGAGACACGGACGCTATGGAGGCAGCAGGCAGCCCTTGTTTGCTTTCGTCATTTAGCTCCAGAGCTGCGATTAGGTTACTTCTGTCAAACTCGGGCATGCTTAGGTATGCATCTTGCAGTAAGATTCTCTTATTTTAGGTATTATTTGGAAGCTCCAACCCATGTGCTTTAAGGAAAAGGAGCCACTCCGTTCACCTACCAAAGTAAATGGACTGGTGTTAAGAGTTTACTGTCTTCTTCAGTGCCACTCTAATTAGCATCAGCCGTATTAGGACAAGGATCTTGTAGATCTCTCTGAGAATCACCACAGAGGGAAACACTAGGGACTACTTCTACCATTAACATAATTTGCCTCCCAGTATCATCTGGATTATTTTTTAATCCAACTGAATCTTTAATTAACTTCAAATCGCTTTGGCATCTGTTTCCCAGATATTTAAAAACAGCAAGGAGAAAAACCTTCATTGTTTTCTATAGTATGCTGTCAAAACATCAATTAGAAAGAGGAGGGTCGTTTAATGAATAACCACCTTGGCAAGAGAAAAGAAATTAGTGCTAATTATAAGCATTGTAAGCATTTTATACAATATTTTTTTCTGAAATAGTGCTCCCAAATATCTACTGGAAATCTGGCAGCTTCTCCAGACATAATGGACCCAGTTTGCTCCTGGATATTGATGCAATTCCATTCTGGTTGGTGGTCATGATTTAAAATGTATATATTCTGGTTTTTCCCATTATATTTAAGAACTAGGAAACTCCAGCAATAGAGAATGTGTTCAGAAATGCCAGAAGCACCTGCATCAGAGCCTGCCTGCTTAGTTGCCAGAGTCAGAAAAACACTCCCGAGGTAGACAGAGGATCAGTTAGCACAGCATATCTCGCAGCATATTTCATTTGAAAGACTCCTATTGAGCAGAGGACTCTGAAAAAGTTGACCTAAAACCATGGAAGCCAAAGAAAGTCTTTTTCTGAATGTTTCTGTTGGGCTACAGGAGCCAAATGGTGCAGTCTGTGAACATCTCTCTCATCACTGGTGTCCCAAACCTGCTGATTGCACCTGTTTTGCGCTAGAGCATGGCAAGGAACAACAGTTTCTTTTTTTCTGAAAAACTCAGAAAAGACTTGCTTGTTGCTGCTTTTTAAACATGCAAACTGCCCGGTGATTTTTCTGCAATGTCTAAAACGTCATGGTCCCAGCAATAGGCAAAACATATCCAGGTTTCCAAAGATTGATGTTTGTGTGTCATATCTATAGATATGACTGTATCTATAGAGCAGGATATATGACTCTTGCTTTTCATGCAAGAGTTAACAGCTATTAAATTAGTAGGGGTATTCATTCACTAATATCAGCACTATGACATTGTGATGCTCTCCTTCATTTTTACTTCTGCAGCTTGAATGAAGAAATTCCTGTGAATTATTGATCTGTTTCAGAGCCACTTTAGAGAGAACATCACAGTCCTGGGTGAAAACTTGGACAGCAGCCAGTCAGTGGAAAAACTCCCGAGTCAACACA
This sequence comes from Vanellus vanellus, assembly GCF_965231255.1. Classification (NCBI taxonomy): domain Eukaryota; kingdom Metazoa; phylum Chordata; class Aves; order Charadriiformes; family Charadriidae; genus Vanellus; species Vanellus vanellus. Next base: position 70,115,467 of record NC_138907.1, on the reverse strand, counting down.
ATATTTACTTTACGACCCTAGTCTCTATAATATGAGCTCACTCTAGATGAGAGACCTGTCCTGTAGCTCTGAAGCCCTTTCTTCACTCTAGACTTTCCTTAGCATGGATCAAAGACAATCTTCACACAAGTTAGTTTTCTTTAATTAGCACTCAATGACAATAATGTTGTGCTATCAGAGCCAAAGTCAAAAGGAAAAGAGGAATATCCTCCAATTACGTTACACTGCAAGTGATGTCAGAATCTCTTTTCTTACTCAGGAAGGTATATTGCTAAAGAGCCTACAAAACTTCAGTGGCCACATATATATATATACACGTCATCCTTTATTTCTATCTACTTATGAAACCTTATAATTTCATTGTATACAAAAAGTAAGTTTAAGCAAATACAATTAATGTGTATTTCAGAGATTTTTTATATGTGAAGACTTATTTGGAAACTATAAGAATTCCCAATAGTTATCTGTCCCTGTTCACCTAGACATAGTTGAGTATGAGGCAAAATCATAGACTCATAGAACAGCCCAGGTTGGAAGGGACCTCAAAAGATTGTCTGTTCCAATCTTTTATGGGAAAAGGAGCCTAGATGAGATTATCTAGCACCTTGTCCAGTCACATCTTGAAAACATCCAGTTATGAGGACTCTACCATGTTCCTGGGCAGGTTGTTCCAGTGATTGATTCTTCTCACTCTAAAAATTTCTCTTTTATGCTGAGATGAAACCTCTGCTGGTGCAACTTGTACCCATTGCCCCTTGTCTTTTCTATATGACCCCTTGTGAAGAGAGAGCCTCCATCCTACTTGCAGCTTCCCTTCAAGCAGTGGAATACTGTGATGAGGTTCCCTTGAGCCTTCTCTTCTCCAGGGAGAAAAGGCCTAACTCCTTCAGTGTTTCCTCATACAGCAGGTTCTCCAGCCTTCTGAACCTGTTTGTGGCCCTTCCTTGGTCCCTCTCCAGTCTGTCTGCACCCTTCTTGAATTGCGGGGACCAGAACTGGACACAGTACTCCGGGTGTGGCCTGACCAGTGCTGAGTAGAGTGGGATAATCATGTCTCTATCTCTGCTGCTAATGTCCCCGTGGATGCAGCTTGTTGTCCACCAGGACTCCCAGGTCCCTTTCAGCAAGGCTACTCCCCAGCCACACAGAGCCTAGCCTGTACTGGGCTCTTTGGTTCTTTCATCCCAGGTGCACTTGTATTTGTTAAACTGTAATGACAAAAGTAGCTGTTGCATTTTAGTTTTGTCATTTGAAAAACACCTTATTGATCAGCACAGTATGAGACTGGGATATTCAAGCAGCATATGCGTCTGAAATGGTAGTGATAGCAATGAGTATTTTGTAGGCCTAAAACAAGATAAAAATAAACATCTTAGGAAACTTGAGTATAAAATTTTTAACAGAAATTGAGATCTTTCCTTTAAAAACTTTTGAAGACAGTTTAATGAGTCTGAAACATGAATCCGGATTGGAGCTAACTCAACAAATCAGAAGGACTTCTTAGAATTGGAGTGGGAGGATTAATACTGAAACAAGATAGCAAAATAAATAGTATAAATAAATACATTTTGTTAAACATGGATGCACTTTTTTTTTCTAAATCAGTCAGCATTACCCACTTCCATCCTGATGGTGATTTCAGACTGCAGTCTCAGTGAACAAGTTTGAAAACCAAACAACACTGGGTTGTTTTTTTTTTTTTTGCCAAGGGTAGAATAACAGAGCACAATCCTCTGCTGATTTATATGAAGCCACAACAGCAATGTTAGATTAAGTTAGCTTGGAAATTTGGCATATTAAGTAGTGGTCAGCTATGTGCATTGCTCAGCTCCACTAAACAGTTCATGATTCAGAGGAAATTTAAACTTCTGATTCAGTTGCATGCACTGAAAATGTTAGGTTTCACCCTTTCTTCCACTGAACAAGTGTAAAGTCAGCTTTTATTAGCAGTGCAATCATATCCTTTGTATTTTACCAAATAGCAAGTATTTTCGGTCAATCTTTAAGAACGTTCTTGCTATTCTAACTGCTACAAACTGTTAACATACCAGAATCCAAGAATGATGCTTTTTGCCATCTCCAGGTAGATAAGGTACTCTGTCTCATTCTGGTGCGATATTACATGAATGAAGCTATGCTCATCTGTCACTTTTTGTCAGGGCCAGAGTAATACACAGGATGGGAAAGGACATCCTAAGTAAAGTTTGTCCCAGTGCTTTTCTTGGCACCATATTAGAGCACCTCTTCCATAAATTTGTCAAGCTCCATCTTACAACTGCTCACCTGGGCACAAAACCTGTCAGACCTAGTGCCAGCTGTTAAAGCATAGCCAGAAACACATCATACCGGTCCACTGGTGTTTGTTCCAGCTTCCCACAAGAGCACACATAAATCTTCTTGCATATGACACTGATTCTTCATGCCAACAGATCCAGTACTTGCAGCAGATCCAATACCCAACATATTGCTGAGAGCTCTAGGCTGAAAATCCTCTCCTGAAAGCCTTCCCCTGAGGTGCTGGTGGTCGTCCTGCTGCTCCTGAAAAGAAGCAAATGAAGGAAAAGAAGTCTTAACTCCCAGCCTGAGCCAGGATCCTTGTCCCCCCGGGCTTGCGTGGCTTCGCAAACATCCCTCACACCTCTGTCTTTCCTCCCATTCACACTGCACCTTGGAGGTGACACAACCCCCTCCAGAAGCATCTCACATTAAAGTTAGGGTTTTTACAGTTTAAAGAGAAGGACAAGTAGGGCTTAGACCTAGGCTTTGACTTTGATTTAATGTCCAGTGTGATCTCATCCAAAGAGCAAAAATTAAGTGCCTCTGATAGATGTTCCCAATGTTATTTTATATATCTATCAAAAATACTGTGTTGATCTGAACCTACACCAAGCCAAACACATTCCACTACTGAAGCAGTATCAGATCCAAGAGCAAAAATCCCAGGGTATAATAAGGAAACATTCTACTGACTTCAGCCTGTGCTGGCCTGAGCCCTTATTTGGCAATTTTCCTGAATGATGAAAAAGGAAAAGCCAGCATGCATCTTCTCCTGGGAGACAGAGAGCATCTTGTCTGCCTCTCATTCAAGCTTTCAAACAATAATTCTCCTTTATAACTGTGTATTGTTTCTGGCAATAATTATGGATATAAAGCCAGATAAGTTTGGTGTAAATTAGCATCACTCTGTGAAGTCACTGGAGCTGTGCCAGTATATACCAGTTGAAGGCATGGCACATAATGTGATGTCCCTGGAGCTGTGCCAATATATACCAGCTAAAGGCACAGCCCTTAATTCTGTACATCAGCATCTTTGCGCTGTGCTTCTTCATCAACAGCTGCTACATATTCTAAAAACAGAAAGCAGTCTCCTGCCTTTCAAGGTCTGCAGAGCATGGCCTGTTTTCTCTTTACAACTATTTTACAGTGTCTTTGAGAAACAGACACCATAGGTGATTAAAGTTTCTGGGCCCCTTCCCAGTACAAATAGCAAATAATACTTGTATTTGATCCATGAAGTACCTCTTCATGTCAGAGGTGGTTTGAACCAAGTGTTCTGGCATCCTTCTAAACTCTAAAAGATGTGGTGAGTTCAAGCTGCTGCCTTCAGCTCTTTGTATACAGTCATTTGGTACACAGGAGGCTCTGACCATTTTACTGCATATGAAAGGCACCGCACCTGCACCTACTACCTACACCTGACGTACATTAGAAGGCAGGTGCTCAGGCATAAGGGATATTTATATTTGTTCAATGATTAATATCATTGCACATTTTAATGTTTGATGAATATCACCGTATATGTAGTCATAGATTTTTGAAGTAACATCTTTCCCTGCTTAAAACACCAAATTCTATGCTCCAGAAGATATTATTAATTATATTTGCGATCTGAAGTCACTGTGTTCTGCCTGGTATTCTAATACAGGACACGAGCTTCACTCTGAGGTATTTACAACTTAATGCTGACACAGGTAGTAAAACTTTTTTTTTCTCTGCCTCATCTAATTTATTCTAGAGTCAGCTACATATCTAAAGCTTGCAACTGCCACCCCCATACTAATACTTGAGCTGGACCACCAAAAAGCACGTCTGTTACGCAAATACAAATGAGGACAATTGCTAAGGATCAGTGTTTCCCAGCAAACAATGTAAGCTTTGTTCAGCAGATGCGTGCTTGGTTTTCGTTGGTTTTTGTTTTCCTCCAAAAGAGTGGTAGCAAAAGTACAGCCTTCCTCCTTGTCTTGGAGCCTGGGATCATAAGTGTTGAGTGTGATTTCTTGCCTTATCTAAACCTCTCAGTGATGGTCGCTCGGGAACAGACAGGCAATGCCACAGACGTTCCCAGACAGGAAAAAGTGGCCCCAGAGGAAAAGATTGAGCAGGTCTTTGCTTAAATGGATCTGACAGCTTTGCTTAGAGAAAGATGTTTGCCCCTGTTTATGGACATGTCCTTTTCCCCCCTTATGATTCCCAGGACCAGCGTTACTTTTTACTGTGTGTCTGACTGTCTGGGTAGGGAGCCTGAGGGTCGTGTGTCCCACAGGCAGTGGGGATGGGTGAGAAACAAATCCACCAAGACTGCTATTCGCAAAGGGCTTGAGTCTTTTCCATAACATTTCCATTATCCTATTTAAAGTTTAATACCGCAATGATGGGAGTCTTTCCATTTATTTCGATGGAAGTAGGGTCAGTGGCTGCCCTAACCTGCACATGCGTATGTATTTTCACATGAACCCTCCTCAGGCTGGAAGACCAAAAATGTCAAAAACATTTCACTGGTATTTAAGTCACAAAATGGAAATCGATTGTTAATAAACTTCTTGTCCAGATACACAAATTTGTTTTTCAAGTTATGCTTTATATTCTTTTACCTGTCAGATATGACAGTGACTGTATTACTTTCAAAACCAACTTTATTTTTTGCTGTCAATATTTGCATTTTGAGTGCATCTAACAGAAGTAACTGAACCTGCAGCCAAAGTTTAATTTTAGAAAGGATATATGGTGTCTTGCTTGAAGATTTTCTTAATCAGTCAGATTTGTCCCGACTTTCAACTCCAGATAAAAAAATAGATTATTTTATCAAAAGGTTTTACTGTGTATGGGTTTTAGTGCCAACCAAAAATGGCTTCCAGTATCTTAGTTATTAAAGTCATATTTGCTGGTGATTATAGCTATTTCCTGCATAAAATGAAGTTTCCACAAATACTTAATAAGTCAAAAGAAGTCAAACAAATAGCATGCCTCTGGAAATATGAAATAGATTAATATTTTTCTGAGACCTGAGTATCTCCCTGCACTGGGTTAAATGTGTGCAGGAGCTTATGTTTATTCCTGATAAAGTCTAAAATATCCTGGGTCTAATTAAGCTTCCCCAAATACATTGTTCCCCATGTTCCAAGATGCTGAAAAAAACACGGTTTTCAAAGCTGGAACAGAACACTGTTCCCTGTCCTTTCCCAGCTACAGTGCCTGATGGGAGACCATCTTGTACCTCTGATATTTCTCAGGAGACTCTTCCCCTGCTATCCTGCAAATCTTAGCAGGACAGCAATATAAACAACCCCCTGGCTGGATCCTGGGGAAGTGATGAGGGTCAGAGGGCCAAACAGGAGGCAAGGGGTGATCCCTGTACTGATGGAAGACAGAGGTAGGACATGAGAGCCTTGAAGGACAGGGGCTCATGTGAGTTCATACAACAGAGAAGAAGGAGCGAGTCAGCCACTGCACACAGTGGAGTATGTTTAGTTAATAAGCAGTGGCTATATCTTTGCTCTCTCCTCTTTGGTGTAGAGGAGCCAGTCACGTTCCACCATTAGATAGATTTAGAAATTAGCCTTCTGTTGTGACCATAATATATGAACTCTAACCACTCTTTAAAAACCCAGAGATTTTTATAATATGTGAAGTCAGTTTAGTCAGTGTTTTTGCTGAGATTTTTGCTATAAACTTTTAAATAACATAAATATAATATATAACTTTTTTTTTCTAAATGCTGATCTAATGTACTTTTTTTAATACTGTGGCTGTAAATCAGAGAAATATGGTTATTGTAAAGTTATTGATATTGACTTCAGTCCACACATTGTAGGAATAATCTTTTGAAAGTGCGCTAGGCTGGTCGGAGATGAAAGGAACTTTAAAAAATGACAAAACAAAACAAAATAAAAAGTTATTTCAATGCTTTTTCTTCTCTTTCCCACAATCATGTATTTCTGAAATAAGTGCCTGCAGGGCTGGATCCAAAGCTCTTTGAAGCTGAAGGGAAACGTGCTGTGGAGCTTTTGTCTGAGCCCTGTGGGTGCTCCCTGTGCCTCAGGTTTAGAAGCCCACCATAGCTGCCCACTGCAGAGTGGCTACACTTGGTGGTTCCAAGAAGTTGATTAACAAAGTGATTTGGATCCTGATAGTCCTGTGTCTTTTACGTTAAATTTCTTTCATAAGGAAAAAAAAAGGTGTCTTTCCTTCGACTTCAGTGAAAGTGAGTAAAGCTGAATGTAAGAGTATATTGAAATAGCCATAATGTCTGTCAATGAAGAAGCAAAATCAATAAGCCACAGCAATGTTAGTATTCACGAAACAAATGACAGAGACTTGAAGGAAAGCTTGAAGTCCAGAATCCAAAAAATAAAAGCATAATCCTCGATGCAGGCATAAGCAATTATTTGCCTGCAGCTTTTTACTGGAAAGAACCACAAACTTGTGAGCACAGACAGAGTATGATCTATTGAGCTATTAGTGGCCACACCCCACCAAATAATGGTAGAGTTTTAATTATTTTGAGCCATATCCTACGGTCCTAATTAATTTTTAACCCTGGCAAACTGCTATGAAGTTGATCAAAGGTAGCATCTGAAGGACTTGGCATATTGTAGCTTAGAAACAGGCAACCACCCCATAATTCTCTGAGGAAATTTGGCCAAATGGGTTTGGGCAGCTGCAAATTAGAGTAGAGTTTTGCTGGTTTGTTCTCCTTAATGAAAATCTCATTAAAAGTCCCAGAGATACAAATGATTTGCAAAAGGCAACATAGTGCCCTCAGTGTCCACCTGACTCATTTTTCACATCTGAAAAGTCTTTCTTCTTAATCCAACCAAACTTTCAGCAAACACTTCTGTACACAGCTGAGTTTGGCAATTACTCCCAGGAGTGCTAAACTGGACATTGTCATAATGTAGCGTGACATGGTCGCCTTGGACATCAGTACAGGGAGTATAAAGGTCCCCATCTACCAGTGTTTGCCCCCAGCTTCCAGCATATTCACAGCTGGTTGCCTGTTCTCTGGCCCACGTACAATATCCTCACACCATGTGTATCACTGCTTGTTGACTGGAGGAAGAAGACAATTCCAGATGGATTTCTGCAGCCGATTACTCTCTGCAGGGAACCCCCAGAGTTCATAGGTTGAAGTGGGCTCCTAAAGAAGATGGGCAGGACACACAGTCCTTTGGCTACAGATAACATTGCAGCTGAGTAGACTGATTTCTCAATAGACATTGACCTGCTTACTTTTTTCCCTGCTTTTTCTTCCAACAAAATATCTGCAGGCAGTTTGCCATTGTCTCAGGTTTACTCCCAGTGAAGTAGAACATGCGGGAGGACTCCAGCATTTCCAGAATGTCATCTGCAAATGCAATCATCCCCCTGTGCAATGGTATGCTTAATCTCTGAAAATGGGAATGAAGTAGCGACCTTCAGCTGCCCTCCCTTCTCCTCAGAGTGAGCCTTTGGTCTATTGGGAAGGTGAGAGACCTCAGAGGCTTCTAAAACAGCCCAGACCATGACACTTACTCACTTTCCCTCCTCATCTGCCACGGGGCTCACAAACAGCCCTTGAAGTTTCTGAGCAGCCTCCTGTTGGCTTCACTGGGAGTTGGATTGGCTGCATAGGCACAACTCCAAGGCTATTCCCAGCAAGGCAGTGTTTCTGGCCTCTGTTAATTGGGAACTTGGAACCCCCTGCTCGTTTCCAAACCTAAGGGCTCCAGCTAGGGCGTACAAAGTGCTTGAGCCATGCCAAGAAGCCAACTAGAATAATTTTCTTCGCGGGAGTTAATTATGTTAAATTGGGTGCCCTGCTCCGAGGGATTCAACCACAGAGGCAAGCACGAGAGAAGGAGTCTAGCCAGTTTTGCATGAGCAGATAGTGAGGATGGTGATTATGCTGGTCTGTGAGAAATCTGGGGCTGGCGAGCTATCCGCGCATGATGTCATCTTTCCCAGACTTGTGAAAAGGTTGCGAGGACCTGCTACAACCCTCCCAGAAAGGCTTGGTCTTGTCGCTCCTGGATTTGGAGTGCATGGCTGCCTGGGCACACAGCTCATTAGGGAGATATGTGTAAGGCAAACAAACCCCACTCCAGGAGCGTGGTTATCTCATGGCACAGAATGCCACATGCCCGCAGATCAAAGCCGGTGGGAACAGATGCTGTTAGCAGAGCAGCAGCTGCACTCAGATCCTGTCCACACCCTTCCTGTTTGCAGTGGCCAACCCGGGGGCTATTATGTTCCCAACAGGGCGATGATTGCCCCTCCTTCCCACCCCTGCTGCCATTCTCCGGGGAAGGGTGTACTGGCGCTCGCCTCTCTGTCTGCCTTCGGGTTCTCATTGTTTCTTTCGGAAGGTGCAGATAGTGCACTAGACACTCCTTGGCTGGTGCTCTGATAAGGGACTGGAAATTGTTTCATGTGTTATACAGAAGCCCGCTTGAAAGAAGGAACTCTACCCAAAATAACAAAACTGACCTCAGGAGTCATTATTTTCTTTTAAGGAAGGAGCTTGCAGATTGGAAAAGAAAAAGGTCAGCGAGGCCAGACTGTTTTCTAATGCACTGGAGTAAGGTGGCATTAAACTTAGTGATGTTGCCGAGTGATGTTACCGTGCTTTCCTGCAAGTGCTCTGGAGACCAGATTCCATCTCTGTGTGCAAGGAATTCTCTATTTCCCCACCGTCCTGCAATTCCACCTGTTGTCCAAGTCATCTACATCAAGTTTGGCTTAACCAAACTAACCCTAACTGCTGCATTCACTGTAAAAGGAAATTACGTGGAAAGCAGGTGCTCAATGAGAGGATCGGGGTGAGAAGGAGGCATGTTCCTTTTCAGTCTGGCTGTCTAATAACTTTTGATCTGTCCATTAGTTTATGATCAATTCAACCTGTAAAATACAGCAAACTTGACTCCCACTTTCACTTGTGAAAATCGGGAATAATTGCCACAGGCATCAATAGGGCTAATCAGTGGGATTTAGATTTTAAAATGCCTTCTGATTTGTATCTGTAACAAAGACAGAATTCCTTCAGGCAGCTTTGGTCTCGCATTGTCAAGAGGTAACAGGAGCATTCCTACAGGTAAAGCATCTCCCACCCTGCTTCCAGTGTGAAGCCTAGTTGGTTTGGAAGAGTCATCATCTTCAAAATATTATTTTAAATACACTGCTGGCAGGTACAGTTTGTGGTTTACTTTTCCATGGTGCTTGCAAGTTCAACAACAAACCCAACACAACTGGATATAATCTAAGGTCACTTCTCTCACTCAGGACAAATATGACGTTATATAAAAATTCAAGTAAAAGTGACAACCAGGAGTCCTAGATTGCCCACTGGCTTAGCTTCTTGGCAAGTCTTTGCTTTCTGCCTTACTGTCTCATATAAGTGAAAAAAAACCAGCAAACAGATTAATGGCAAAAAAGTCAATTGCATTACATCACATCAAAGAGAATTATAGGATGTTCCAAGTGACCCAGCTAGTGTGACTGAATGGACAAAATAATGATAAAAATATGATGGGCAGATAATTATAAAGTATGCTTTGTATTTTAGGATCTCCTTAAGAGAAGAGACGATCTGAACTGCTCTTTCAAAAAAAGATTTGTAAATTAAGTCGTTCAGAGTTACAGCAGAAAGTGGCAGGTGTTTGGCACGATGGGGACTATGGTGGACCATGGGGCACCTATGCTGTAATACTCTTGTCCAGCTTCCCCTGACAGCTCTGCTCCTTGCACACTCTTCAAGATAGGCTATTGGATCACATAGAGAGAGGTTTTGCTGTTGCTAATGTCCCCAACATCTTTGCATTATACTTTTCACAATTCAACTTCTATCTTTACATCCCACCGTCAAATGCTCTAGATGATGGCTTTTAATGGGAGTGCCAGATACACTGGCATCCATAAGTGTATCTATGATAATAAAAAATGCTGAGATCTGGGAATGTGCACTCAGTCATGAACATTTTTAACTTTCTGAAAGGTCCCTGGCACAGTTTAGCCATGCCAGTTAGCAATTATCCAAAGGAGTTCCTGGTCACAGCTCACACGTGGCCTGTTCCCAATAGGCAGCCTACCTGTGCCCACTCTGCTTTCGAAGTTAAGAGAGTTTAAAAGTTAGGGATGTGGCCAGACTACACCTCCACCTTCAGGGCCAGAGAATGGGCTTTAGCACTGTTTAGTTTACTGATAGTTGCAGCCAATGGCTTAAAAGAAAACCCCTCCATGTTTTCTTGATTAACCTTTCCTTGATATAATACTGCTGAGGGAAACTCCCTGCCTACAAATCGTAGACCAGGCTCTCTCTTTTCTGGGTGTTTTGTCTCTATTCGTTTGTTATTTTCCCTGACAGCTTATTTGTTTTCCCAGTTGTACTCGCCTGGCTGCTGGATTGTGCAAGTTGAACTGGAGCTGTCCTTTCCCATTTCCTCTGTCTCTGGTGTTTCCTCCCTCATCATCATTTTACACTGTGGCATTTGCGGGAGCGGCTTTCCTTTCTCATCATCGCAGCCAGTACGTGCCAACTGCAGCCACCCAAGCGGGAACGAGGAGGAGCACCAAGCTCTGCCTGGTGGTCGGTGTTGGTCCCTCTCCTGTGCAGAGACTGCCCCATGCTGCAGCCGTGGGCTGGAGGTAAACTGCTACAGGCAGGGGTTTCTCGCAGGGGCAGAAGAAAAGGCTTAGTGTTTTACAGTGATTAAAATAATGGAAAAGTATTTATAGTGGTAAATTGGCAAGGTGTGTTGAACAAGAAAAGCAATTATTTCTAAATTTTTGGGGACGGCAGGACCATCTGGGTTATGCTGGCTTTCTGCACAGCACTGGCCACAGGATCTCAGCTGTATCTCAGAGTTGAGTTCCTACTTCAAAAAGGTGAATTGTGGGGGTCTTGGTTGGTGAGCAGCTCAACATGAACCAGCAATGTGCACTCGCACCCCAGAAGGCCAACCATATCCTGGGCTGCATCAAAAGAAATATGGTCGAGGGAGGTGATTCTCCCCCTCTACTCCACCCTCATGAAACCCAACATGGAGTACTGCATCCAGCTCTCTGGCCTTCAATGTAAAAAGTACATGGACCTGTTGGAGAGAGTCCATAGAAGAGCCACGAAGATGATCAGAAGGCTGGAGCACCCCTTCTATGAAGACAAGCTTAGAGTTGGGATTGTTCATCCTGGAGAAGAGAAGGCTCTGGGGACACCTTATAGGAGCCTTCCAGTACCTAAAGGGGGCCTACAGGAGAGCTGGGGAGGGACTCTTTATCAGGGACTGCAGTGATAGGACAAGGGGTAACAGTTCTAAACTGAAAGAGGGTAGATTTAGATTCGATATTAAGAAGAAATTCTTTACTCTGAGGGTGGTGAGGCACTGGAACAGGCTGCCCAGAGAAACACCTGGAGGTGTTCAAGGCCAGGCTGGATGGGGCTTTGAGCAACCTGATCCTAGCGGGAGGTGTCCCTGCCAATGGCAGGGGGGTTGGAACTACATGATATTTAAGGTCCCTTCCAAACCAAACCATTCTGCAATCCTGACAGTATGAAAATACGTTAGACTTAAAAAGGTATGGCTTCTGATCTCCACTGTCAGGATTGGTTTTGGTTTTAGTTTTTTTCACCCAAATTCTCTGTAAGGCAAGAAGCTGGTCTCTGTCCTGACTTGTACAGTTTGCTCCTGTGCACAGCAGCCCAGCCTCAGCAGGGTAGTGTAGAATATCCTCCAGGCACACACAACAGGCTGCCAGGATGAGATTCCCAGCTTCAAGTGCCTTGAATCCCTTCCCACTGTAGGACAAGTCCCCATGTTTCTTTTCTCTGAGTGGTCAGAGTAAGAGGATCATCTAAGCAAGAGAACCATCAGATGCAATGTGCCCATCCCGTTTGGCTCAGAGGAGAAATCTCACACGAGGACAGACTGTGTCTCCTCTCTGGAGGAGCACAACAGGTTTGCAGCTCTAACCCTGTCTCTGACAGATGGAATTGGGCAAGATTTCCAACACAGTTCCACATTTTTTGGTTTTTGTCTATTATCTGATTGTTGATGGCTTTCTGATCGGGCAGCTTAGCATGCTTTGTTGAAGCAGTGGAGTGGTGATCTTAATATTACTTTCTGGGGGTGAAGCACCCAGTTTCTAGGGGTGTGCGTGTGTCTTTTTCTGGGATCTAGCTCCAAACAACTCTACTGACTGTGAAATACAATTCAGGGAGCTAAAAGCCACAGAAGGAAAGCAGCAACACAGGTATTAGTGAAATTGCTGTCTTATGACGGCCCTCACCACACCTAGCCCAGGTCAAGAAACCAACAGGAAAGACTTTATATTTACAACAGAGCACAATCAAGAAATAACACCAAGACATTTTACAAAACAAGTGACTATCATGTGCATGGCTGTATGTGTATGCACGTGTGGCAAGTACAGGCACACAGACACACACCCACACACACTGCAGAAGGCACAAGGTGCCAGAATGCTGCAAAGCCTGGATGCAGAGAAGTGACATTTTGGTGTGTTTTCTAGTTAACAAATGAAAAAACGTTTCTCAAACACCATTCAGGATCCCAGCATAAGCCAAGAGCCTTTATATATCTGTGGCTGTGTGTTTCATCCTCTGAAAGGCTGCTGCTGGCAGAATGGCAGAGTATAGCAGGGTACAGAAGAGCTCCACATCTTTTTTTATTTTTTTCTTATAACAGTGAATGACAGTGTTACTGAATAGATAACTTCTTCAGTTTTGTATTTTATTAAGTTTCATCTTGTTTTGATGGCTATGCTGGGACCAATCTCTCTTAGATTTCCTAAGAAGTACTGCTAGTTAGTCCATACATTTCATTTAGGTTCTGCATCCAAAGCATGAGGAGTTACAGAAAGTACCTGTTTGTGCCAAGAATCATAGTATTGCTGTCACAGGAACTGGTGTTGAGAAACTCCAAGACTGAGCTGATACTTGAAGAAATCTCTGTTCTGCTACAAGATGAAATAGGAAGGAAAATGAGCTACAGAGCTCTACTCAGGAGGAGAGAGCAGGACGCTCCCGGAACTCGCCTTCTGCTTATCTGGAGCCTTGACCCCAGGCTGCACCATTTGATCCGCATGCCTGCAACTGCTGGAGACTTATCTCTTGCAGCAGGAATTTGCCTGTGCCTCATGCACCCATCTTACAGCCCACTTACAAACTGGATTAGGGGACTAACACTTCAACACTCACAAGTGGGAAACCTGAGAGCAGGTCATGGTCTCCATCACAGGCGAGGTGTAACAGAGTCAAGTGGGAGGTCAAGCAGAACTAACTGGGTGAGGTACAGCATATTTCATGACTCTTCCCAGCCGTAGAGAAGCTAAGCGTTGTCAGTGCAAAGGATCACCAAAAGCGTGTTTAATAGCTTAATAATTAATTATGTAATTGAATACAAGTCATTTTATCTTCCTTCTATCCTTCCTAAATCTGATCTTTACAATTTTATACAAGTAATGAAATACAATTTGATGTTAATTTGTCTTTTTTTACCACCTTGATTGCAGGATAGCATATGTATTTTCTGGTACCAAGAGGCAATGTTTCTTTGTGATCCAATGGCAGAGATAACAACACACACATAAACTGTATGTTTACATTGCACCACAAATTAAAGAAATGTCCCTTTGTAGCAGGTGAGAATGGATTTCCATCCCCTGATGAAGAAAACCTAGTTCAGTCTACAGCTTGTTACCATTGTCTCAAGAAAAGTTATAGTGTTTACAAGAATCTGTGACTCATTTGAGTATAAATCCTCTGGTATACAGCTTCAGCTTACCATTCGTAGGCTTCATTAGCTAGATACTCCATACCATCCGAACCACCAACTCTCTTTTTATCAAATATGTTTACCCTTCCTTTTACACATTCTCTAGTGAAGCACAACATACTTTCACACTAAGAAAAGCATTCCTCAATCCTGTAGGCTGCTTACCTGAAGTGGCTTTTTCAGATCACACCTTAGAATCAAAAACAGAACAAAGGAAAATAAATTAAGATGAGGCTCGGTCTTCTAAGCTGCCAGATGGGCAGCTCAAGATCTGGTATGTGCCTTCAAAAGGCAACCTGGAAGATCTCTCTTAGCCAAGGCACTATTGTTAATTAGACATTTAATCTCATCACAGCTACAGCACCTGTAGAAACTCTGCAGTAGATAACAGCCTATTATTGGTGGAACCTGAGCACCATTATGAAGTGTTATCCTACAAAAGAAGATAGTCACCTCAGGTGTGGTTGGGGTTAGGTTCATAAAGAGGATTTCAGTATTGAAATGCTTGTTCCTATAAGTGTGCTGTGCTGTGCTGTGCTGTGCTGTGCTGTGCTGTGCTGTGCTGTGCTGTGCTGAGGTGGGGTCCTTAGCATCTAGGTTGGGCACTGGGGCTCTGTACAGCAGCCTGGGGGAATCATTTAGATATCAAAGACAGGAAGGGTGGATATCATCCAGCTGAAGTGCAGGACTGCCTCTGCTAAGCAAAATGAGATGCTTAAAACTTAGTGGGAATCTCAGCTGACTTGTAAAGAGATGTCAGCTCAGCCCTCAAAGTGTTTAGGTCCATAAACCCAACTGAAATTAAGAGTTAGTCATAGTAAGTCATTGTGGATCTGGTCTGTAAGAACTGAGGTATTCACTGTTGTGTGGATATCAAAGGAGAAGCCACTGGCTAGAGATGAGGCCAGCAGCTGCCTGTGTGATGCCCTAGGAGACATATCCCTAAAGATGAAAGGCCTAGCAGCCAGTGCTGCTTGAGCTGGTGAGGAGCACTGGGGAAGGGAAAGATGTCTCCAACCCCACAGGGGTCATCAGGCACCTTTGGTACTCAAGTGAGATACTTAGTCTCTCAGTAAGGATGCAGGAAGGCACCTAGCTCTGATGAGGATTTACAGCCCAGAGGTTAAAAGGCTCCTCAGAGTCATCTCCCAAACCTATAAGGATTTAGACCCACGTTTTATCACCTTCCTAGAGCATCCTGCAGCCAGCAAGACCGTTCAGGCTAGGGGAAGTGGGAAGCACCATCACCTCCAAAAGCAGCGGCAAGTTGCAGAAAAGAAAGGAAGAGTCATACTGTAAAATTATAAAACTTGTTTGAGAGGAGACTTGACTTCTGTCTTAGGGGAAATACGAGCTAGATGACAATTGTTTTGTCCAGTACGTTATATCCTGGTCCACTATTATTTCCCCTCCTTCATCTCCCATGCTGGGATATTAGTAATTTTCCACATCTACTGTATGTGGCAGTCCCAAGTCGGTGCTTAGGATACATTTATTTTTCAAAACTCTTTTGTTGTATTTGAACGTATTGCTTCTTCCCACTGCATCACTACCAACAATGCCATTATTCTAAGGCAAAGCTGATGATTTACTCTCCGTTATGATTTATAGCCTTCTGGACATTTTATAGAGTTGAGTGTTTCTTAAGGCTTGTGCCGGGGCAGTCGTCTCTTCCAGTTTACCCTCTTGGCTGACTGGCAGCCAGCGAAAAACTTTTCTTCAAAATGGCAGGGGGGGACTGTCCTGAGCAACTTCTCGAGCAACTTCTTGAGTCATTAACTACTGTGGGGGAGAGAGAAGCAGGCAGAGGCAGGATGCTGCGATCACTGCAAGCAAGCATTCGGTTTCTCCTGGTGACACATGGCTCTCTAAATTAGACGGCTCTGAATAAAATAAAAAATATCAAAGCCATGTGTCTGCTTGTGGGTGCCACATTCTTTAAGATCACAGTGGCCGTCCTTCTGCACGAATGTCGCAGAAACGGCTCGGTTTCATCCCGCTTGAATGATGTGGCAATATTGTGAAACGCAGGGTGGAAAGGCGTCCCGAAAACAGTCAAGTGAAGAAACCGCCGGAGAGCTGGAAAGCGGCTGTGGAGACCCAAGTGCTGTCACTTTAAAAAGGCGACGGGCCTCGGCGCCTTTGAAATCATTTATCACAGAAGCCGTAACATCTGCCACCATCTTGGATTCATTCGAGAAGTGCGTCTCAGTAGCCATTTTAAAAATGTTTGTTTTCAATTCAAAACACATAATTAAGTACAGGCCGGGGTAGAGTATATGCCTTGAGCTGCTTTCCCTCACCCTGGTTCAGAGCATGGCTTTTTCACAACTATGTGCTTTGAATTGAAAGCTTTCTTTTATTTTCTTTCTTTTCTTTTTTTTTTTTTCCTTTTTTTCCCCCCTTTTTTTTTTTCTGCAGGGCCTGCTGTTTCTCAAGAATAAATTGAAAGTAAGGCTGCAGATTTAAAGGAGCCTGTCCGATAGGAGCCTGAGCATCCTGGGGATGGAGGGGCAGCCCAGCCTCCCGGGGCTCCGAGTAGCTCCTTCCTCCGACAGGGACAGAGCTCGGCCCCAGCAAACCGCAGACGAAGCCTCGCTGCCGGATAACTAGGTTATGGCTTGTGTTTAATTAAGCCATGTCCCATTTCGTAGGCAAGAGACACTCAGATGATTTGTGGTCATGGAAGGAATGAGCGACCTTGTTACTAGTCTCCAGAGAGGCTACCAAAAAGGTAGTTATGTCCTTAATATACTGTCCTTAATAAACTATTCAAATCCTTTTTCCAGACTTTCTAGGAGGCACTTCAGAGGGACAGCATGAAGATACTACTTGTCTGTTTACATTTCCTTCAGTTCAACCGACTTATATCACCATCACTGACACACTGCGAACAAGCCTGGGGAAAAGAGGAGCAAATGCTCAGGAATGAGCCGCTCCAGAGCGGCTGGGGATGGGCTGGTCCTGTGGCTCTAACGTTATCTCCTAAACATAGGGGAAGAAAAGCAAGTCACCAATACAGGGATGAGTTAGAAGCTAAGGCGGTGTAGGTCTCAGCCCACTCCCCCGAAGCACAAGAGGTTTTTGTGGGAGGTTGGGAAAAATCCAGAGAAGTCTTTAGGTGGCTCTGAATTCAGTTGCCCTTCGTGAGCCTAATCCTTCATTTCCAGGTGTCTCAAATTCTCCATCTGAAAACACAAGTCGCACAAGTTCCCTGAATCACCTAGATGCTCAGATGCTGGGGCTAAATGTGTGCTAGTGCACCATCCCCTTTCCTCAGGTCAGGCAGGCACAAGGGAGTAGGTACGTACTTTGGATGCTTCACCCTGGAGACCTGCCCCTCTCTTTCCTGAGCATGGCGGTTCCCGTGCTGAGAAAAATCAGGTATACACATGGGCCAGGAGCTGCAGCATACTTTAACCACCGATTTTCAGGCTGAGATGGTTTCTGAGTGATGGGCGGACTGGGACTTTGTAATGTGTCATGGTGAGCAAGTATGTGCAGCTCATGTTAATGAAAACCAGAAATAGATGATCTCAGATTTCAATGACTCCGTGCTTTTAAACATGACATCTTTATTTTAAAACACAATGTGCACAAGGCAGTTTTTCTTTCCTGAAGGTGCCTGTCAAAAGCTGGGTTCAGAAGTATGCAAAAAGAGAGGAGACCCCTCATAAGGCTGCAGTGAAATGAAGAAGCAATGCGGTTTTGAACAACTTATGCTACACGTTTCTGCGAGAGATACCTATTTTTGCACCAACAAATAAGTTGTTCCACTAATGATGAAATATATTCAGTGTTCCAGCAGTGTTTTCATTAGAAGAGGAAAAAATGGAGGAAAAAAGAAGAAAGTAATGAGAATACTCTATTACTAATGACAAGGTCCCTGCAAGAGACACCTTCTGTCTGTGGCCACAGTATTGTACAAAGGAGGTGGGATGCATCTGTGTTGAAAATAAAAGTATCTGCTTGGTGTGCATGCTCCTGGAGTGTGTTTGGGAATAGACTGCAATTCTGATGTGGGGAAACCCAAAGCAGAAAAAGTGAGATACCTGCTGCTACTTGAGCTAGCACTTCCTAAACATGAAGCCAAAGCATGCTTTTAATTTTTTACTGCACCCATCTTTTTGAAGTGTCCCGTAATCGTGTGAGGGAGGATGTTGCTCTAGATTTCAAGGAGGAGGGGACTTGCTTTCTTTTTTCTTACAAATGTGTTTTTCACGGGCTTTCTTCTTTGGGCATGCATTCCAGCGTTACAAATGAGCACTGAAATTACCGGGGTGAAAACGCAGCCAGGAATGAGTAACATGCAGCCATACGTGCACAACAGAAAACATCCTCTTTGACTAGGTGATAATTAGAAAGGCTGCTGCATTGCCATGTACACAAACAAAGCACATCCCCTTTGGGAATATCTTTTCTTTCCTCTGATGTGAAAACATTAATGTTGTTTTGTGGAGGACAGATTTTTAACTGCTTGTGGACCTATTTTTAAACAAAGCTTCTGCCTGCGCCAGCAGCTGCTTCCAGCTGCAGGCATATGACCACTGCCCAAATGGGTCTAGCTGGGATGTTGGGGAACTGAACTGGTGTCTGATTAGAAAGGGTTGATAACTTATCAGCACCCTGCGTTACTTGACTAAAGCCAATTAAAGGTCTCTTGGAAATAAGCTACTATCACCTCATCTTTGGCAGAAACATCCAGACCGATAACCCTGTAGCCACAGCTGGTGACTGACAGGCTGAGTTGACTATGAGCCGCTGACTTTTCCTTCTATTACAAGGAACATCTTCCCCTAATGGGCTCCTCTTGTGATGACTGCATGGGTTTTTCTCCACATCCAACTGAATTTCTGCATTTCCTTACCATGATCTGACCATAAGACCATCATCCTTGATCTGACCATAAGACCATCATAAGACCACCAGGCCCAGGGAGGTTGTGGAGTCCCCTTCCCTGGAGATTTTCAAGACCCGCCTGGATGCAGTCCTGAGTAATGTGCTCTAGGCAATCCTGCTTTAGCAGGAGAGTTGGACTAGATGATCTCTAGAGGTCCCTTCCAACTCTGATAATTCTGTGATTCTGTGATTCTGTGATCCTAGGATGATCCACCCAGAAAAAACATATCTCACAACACAGACTATAAAGGAATACTTTATGAGTAGTTGTGGATATGCAGTTAACAGATATGAATATGAACCTTTCAGATTAAATGTACAGCAGGCTGAGACAGTATGCCTTTGGATGTCTTGCCATGTGAAATATGACATATGCCTGCATTTTTTTAGGGGAAACGAAGGAATATACTTTGAAAAGGAAGGAAGGAAGGAAGGAAGGAAGGAAGGAAGGAAGGAAGGAAGGAAGGAAGGAAGGAAGGAAGGAAGGAAGGAAGGCGGACAGGAGGATGGAAGGGAAGGATAAGAGAGGAAGGGAAGAAGGAAGGAAAGAAGGAAAGAAAGGAGAAAATACCTTTTTTTACATCCTTCCTGCATGCATTGGCTGCTTGAAGACCTATAATCACATTCAGAGAAAACCGTTCTTACCAGGACACAGCGGAGGGAGGCTGGTGGGGTTGACCCTCTCCAACTAACCCTGGTTACTCTTCTGGTCTAAATGGAGGCAAAAATACGGCAGCAAGACTTACCAGGGAAATCATATGTAAATTAGGCTAACAGACATGTTAAGTAGTTGCTGTTCTTGCTGGTGGATAATTATTTCAAGTTCTGTGTGATACCCAGGAAAAGGTAACTATGTGAATTCAAAGCGTTACTCATTAAGTAGTATACAAAGGATAATATAGTGAGGAGGATATTAAGGTCAAAACTGAACCTTGATTTAGGTTTTCTGTTTTTATTTAGACTTACTAAACATTCTACTTTGAATTCTACAGAGAGAAAGACAGAGCCTCATAAAAGTTAAAAAGACATGTTAAGGTTGCCATTACCGGCAAGGGAAGAAGAGGCAAGATAGCATTTGCTTTCAAAACACATCATTTTCAATATTTGGATGTGATTTTGTATTCAACCAAAGCAAAAAAAGGAGATCAACTGATGAAAAGGTTCAACAGAATTTAAATGCAAATTGTGTAAGAGAACAAAATGTTTTCTACCTTCCACATACAGTGGTAGCAGCAGGCTAACACAGATGCATTTAAATGTATAAAAAAATATATAATTTGCATTTTTCCTCAGAAGTTTTAGAATACATGCACACAGCCCTCAAAAAGTGGCTTTTAGACTGAGATTTATGTAGGAGTCATAAAACACACTCATACACTAGCACAGTTTATGTACTAAAAAATTTTGCCCACAAATTTCCAAATAACCAAAGTGCTATCTGTAAGGCACTAAATGCCATTACGTGCTAACTCCATTGCACTCAGGTAGGAAGCACTTGGCATCTTGTAAGGTTTAACGAGATGCAATAGTGGTCAGGTTTGCAAAGTTTTGTATTTTTTAATGCAGGTATATCATAGAATCATAGAATGCTTAGAGTTGGAAGGGACCTTAAAGTCTGATTCCAACCCCCCTGCCATAGGCAGGGACACCTCCCACTAGACCAGGTTACTCAAAGCCCCATCCAGCCTGGCCTTAAACACTTCTAGGGATGGGGCCTACACAACTTCTCTGGGCAACCTGTTCCAGCATCTCACCACTCTCAGAGTAAAGAATGTCTTCCTAATATCTAATCTAAATCTACCCTCTTTTGTTTTAAAGTGTTACCGGTCATCCTATCACTATACTAGAGCTGGACATGGTACTCCATGTTGGGTCTCACAAGAGTGGAGCAGAGGGGCAGAATCACCTCCTTTTACCTGCTGGCCATGCTTCTTTTGATGCAGCCCAGGATACGGTTGGCCTTCTGGGCTGCAAGCGCACATTGCGGCTCGTGTTGAGCTTCTTACCAACCAACACTCCCAAGTCCTTCTCCTCAGGGATGCTCTCAATCCGTTCTCTGCCCAGCCTGTATTTGTGCTTGGGATTGCCCAGACCCATGTGCAGGACCTTGCCCTTGGCCTTGTTGAACTTCATGAAGTTCGCACAGGCCCACTTCTTAAGCCTGTCAAGGTTCCTCTGGATGGCATCCCTTCCCTCCAGCATGTTGACTGCTCCACACAGCTTGGTGTCATCAGCAAACAGCATTTAGTGTTTCTGCAGTGGGCCACATCCCAACACAATCAAGTCCTGATTCAACAAAATTTTTAGTAGTGTACCCGAGTGTTATTATTTAACAGAACACATCAACACAAGCCAACCTTTGGTCCTACAAAACTCAGCAGGTTCTCAACACCTAGCTAGAGTCAAGTGCAAGCTAAGGTGATGTATTCAGAATCAGGGCCACACTGACTTCCCCAGTATGGCTGCATTAAGGACCACCTCCCTGCCCAACCCAGCTCCCGTGGCTGGTGTTGGTCCTGCAGCAAACAGCTGGGACTCCCTTTGGCCGACCGACCACAGGGCAGCCTGTGCCCTCTACAGAGCTGCAGTGGCACCCCAGGGAGTGCTGAGCCCCCCTGGGGGCAGAGGCAGGACTGGCTGGGGGCCATGGGGCAGTGAGGCAGGGGGGATGCTGCCCCACACCTAATGCAGCCCCACCAGCTCAGAGCCAGATGTGATCGCCTTTCCTAGGGCTGCAGGAGCATGGGGTTTTCCACAAATCGACAGGAACAAAGGAAACAAAGCATACCGTTTCATCTTAATTACAACACACAATACAATAAAGAGCTTTTTCATTTTGAAGGTGTGTAACTAATTCTTGGCTAAAACATTTTTCTGAAATAGAGCTCCTCCCAAAGTAATGCCCCACAGTAGTAGTTTTAAGTCATAAAGAATCCAAGGGCTTACCAAGGTTTAAAAAAAAGTTAGAGGCAAAGCAGTGTCACTGGGCTGAAATTCCTTTGACAGATGTAAAAGTCTCGATGACAGTTATTTTCCAGGTCTGCAGCTCAACAATCATGCCTCTGAATGGTTTCCCACGTGAAGTGTTTGAAGAAGCGGTCGACGTGTGACTGATCTCTAAGGCGCACCGCCTGGTCTTCTTAAAGGATGAGGCAGAGGCAGAAGGAAAGGTGATGCTGATAAGGGAATCTGAACCAAATGTTGTCACATTCTAGAGATGATTAGATGCCCTTGCTGTGACTTATTACACAACCTGAGAGCAGAAAGGCAAAACCTGGGATGAAATGTAGCCGCAAGAGGGGGAGATGCTTTTTCAGCAAAGAGCAAAAGACAAGAGAGAAATTGTTGTTGATGCCTAAGATCAGGTCAGGCAGCAGAGCATTCTCAGTGCTGTGGGATAGATGTGATGTTAATCTGCCCCCAAATCAGACCTACTGTGATCTGCATTTATATCTTCACAAGCTGCTGATCATGTAAAAAAGCTTGTCTTTGATAAAGAACAGGACAATGCATTTAAATAGCATTTTTGATCAGTCGGCTATATCAGATTTTACATTTTTCCTTGCATACCTTAATGAATGAAAGCTCTGAAGCCTAATATAGAATGAATAGACTTAAATTTGAAACACTAGCTAATCTTCAAATAAATGTTTGTATGTTTGCTCATAAGCAAAATTATTGATTCATATGGTTCATAGATGAAATACACAGCTTAAAGAAAGTGCAGCCTTGCTCCTAAATGTGTATTTTCTTTTTAAAAGACAGTTACCTGTAGCCATATTCCCAGTCCTGGGACTAGATGGATTTTCTGTGCGTCACCCTACAGTTTGACTATGATGATGGCGCATTTAGCTCAACAGAAAAAAGAACGGAGTTTGGGATTCTGGAGCAGTTCTTTGGTCAAAACACTCCAGTTCACTCAAGAGTGCTTTCACATCTATAAGACACTCCTGTTAAAAGTAGCAGCAAAAAAAGTCTGCTGCTATGGAAAGTACTGATTTGTCACATGAAACACAGGCTCCAAAGTAGAGCTTATACATGATCTGTTATACACCACTGCTGCAGGGCTTAATTTGCAGTATAAATACAGAAGTTACATTAAGTATAACTTCTCAAGATGTCTGCTATCTACTCTTTCATTAAAAAGCATCTTCTGGACTGTTTGGTTACCATAGAAAGTAGTACAATTTTTTCCACCGATATCAGGACAGGCAGTGTCACCCCTTACATCCCCTTCTGGCAGATCCAAGGAGAGGCAAAAGCAGAGCTCCCTACTGGTGTTACTAGCTCTGTAGCTTAGAAAAGGTATGAGTCAATGCTGTTTTGGGAAAGGAATGTCATTCTGAACATTAGTCATGGCTTATGAAATAACTGAAGTATCCTCAAGTTTTTTAAAAACTGTTTTATCAAGTGTGAAGGCCCTGAAGCAAGGATTTCAGCACTTAATGTGTTACCAATATGTATTTTTAAGTATGTTTTATTTGTAAATATGCGTTATTGTATGTGTTGATAGAAAAAAATGGTGTGCAAGTGCAAGGGAAAGTGCAAATTTTCCTAGTGAAAGAGAAAAACTGACAATCTCCTTCTTAACCTCTCCTTCCGGCCTCAATACCTATAACATACAGCCGGGATTTGTTCTGCCTCTGGGTGCCAAAGTGGCTTGTAGTTACTCCCCAGTTACTAGTTAATTGTTGAAATCCTGACTGAGGATGGCAGCTAAGATGCCATGCAGAAACACCAGTCACTAACGCATACCCCAGATATCCAAGGGCTCCTAAGAAGCCTTTCAAAATGTGAAGGAGGATTTGGTATGAACTGGATTTTAAGCCCTGTTTGATAGCTATCTGCTCTGGTTCCCCATGTTGAAAACAGGTCTGGTACAACACAAGCCTGCAATGAGTGGTGAGGCACCCGCCTGCCGCTTGAAGTTAGTGAGTAATCTGAAGAGCAGCCTGGGGCCAGGCAGACCTTGCTGGGGATGCCAGCCAAGCAGAGGCAGCAGCACCGCCGTGGCATCCCGTTTCTCTTTCCTGAGGTGGCTGAATAGCTGTTTTAAAGTCTGGCTTTTATCAGGCGTGCAATTGCCTAAGTAAATCCCTGGGTAATTATAATGAACAGAGGAAGATCCATCGTCTGGGAAAGATCAAAGTGTGGGCTCTACCTGTTACCTCACTTCTATAGCGCCAGAGGAATCGTGATGAGACTGAGGTTTTACCACAATGTAAATTGTTGGTTTGGGTGTCCCAAAAATGCACGTCTGGAGGCAGCCAGGTGGTTAGCGCTGCTTTGCGAGCAGCTGAGGCGAGAGCTGTGTCAAGCTGAGATGATTGAGATCAGCAGGAATTTGGGTCGGGAGGGTAGCTGTGACAGAGAGGATCTATGGCTCGAAATTTCCCATCCCTCCGCCACAGGATAGTGACTCACCGTGTCAAGGAAGAGGTCGTAGGAAGGAAGAGGGCAACAAAGGGACAGAGAGGAAAAAAAAAAATCCTTCCCCCCCTTGGTTTCTCACTCAGCAGTTTGAGAAACGTGTCTTTTTTATGTCTTTCCTCAAGCCTGGGGAATTTTAACGGCTATCCGTCCTCTCCCTCCGTACCTTCTTTTACTGTCCTACTTCCCTTCATCACAAACACCTGCCCTCATCTCACTCCGGGCATGTTTGTATTGCAGGCGCTGGCAGAGGAGGACAGCTGCCACCAGCACACCCTCGTTTCACCCCCTCGCTGCCCTTCACCGGGTCCTCACCCCCTGCACGACCCCATCCCTTTGCTGGCAGACTTGCAGGGGTCTGAGCGGCTCATGCCTGACTTTGGGGCCAAAATACATCGGGGGTACAGTGAAGGGTGCTTTTGTTTTATTTCAGTTGCACAAATAATCAGGAAGCTTTACAACATGGTGCCGCAGCATAGATAGTTTGTAAACTCCTGCCCCATCTTCGTACAGTGCCTGCCCATCAGGAAGTCCAGCCCATAATAGTAACCATACCAAAACCCATATGGACTGTGTAAAATATGTTTGCATGCAGAATGAAGATACTGGAGCTGTAGAAAATGTTATATTGCTTTGAAAGATGAGTTGGGCATCTTGCCTAGCTCCTTGTGTGATGAGCAGAGTGAGGTCTCTGCCCAGATGTCAGGAGGGTCTGACTGAAGCCTGAGTTCAGTAAGGAGAAGCTAAGAAGGATGCAGAAACATATCACGCAGGGGACTGCAAAAGCGCTGCTTATAAATGCACACCAACAAGTGGGTTTTACCCTCTTTCTCACAGCTGCCAGCTCATTTAGGTATATGGCTTCTCCCTGCTCTCTTAAATCAAGGCTTCGCCTTTTCTTTTGCCAGGTAGACAAGCTCAGCACTGTTTTTCCCTCAGCCATGCTATCCAGTGGTCTTTCTGGTTACTTGGCAGAGTCTCATTTCCACAGTCACTGCATTTAGCGAGGAAGTATCACCCCCATTTTACAGGTGTGATTGTGAGGCGCAGCATACGCTGAGACGCACCCCCATGCAAAGACCTTTCTTCTGTTTCATCAGCTCTCTTCAGTATGTTAGATTGCTCTTCCTAAAAGCAAGAGGGGATGCTAAACTTCAGAGGTAATGGGTATGAGAGGGGCGAGAAAAGGAGGAGAAGAAAGGAAGCTGTGGCATTGACTGAGTGCTGACTGCCTGGCATGCTTTGCTGCGCGTTACCTTTTATTTCCAGGAAGCCGCTGAAGCTGCCAGTCCGGGCTGTCAGAAAGTGATGGGAAAAAGCGTGTGATAATCTACAGGGGTAAAAACCTCAGTCAGGAGGTCACTGATGGAATCACTACAAGTGAACACACACAGTTCACTCCGCATCGCTCACAATTTATACCGTAAAAGGGTGCAAGACTCATTTTTGCCATGCACATCCCTTCAGCGCAGTGTGGGCAGGAGAAGGGGGAACTTGCTCTCCTCTCTCTGCCCGTTGCAGCATTCCCCTTTGCCTTCCTCTCCCTCCCAGTTGATGCATGTAGGTCCTGCTGTGTCCTCACCTTCCCAAAAGGTTAAGGCTTGCTCTGCCCTTTTGGCTGCTGGTTCAACCTTCACTTTCGGGGGGCACATTATGCTGTAGCTTGGTCTACAGTCATAGCTAGTTACGGATTTGCCTCCAGCGGAGGAGAGTACTTTAGCTGCTGGGCTTGCAAAAGGCATGCACAGTGAGAGTGTCAGCAGCTCCTCCGACTGCTGCTGAAAGATGAATCTGAGCGAGCTGGCCCCAATACATCAGATGGCAAGAATGCGGGGAGGAGCTGGGAGAGATGAAAGAGAGATGAAAAAGTGGGAGGGAAGATTTGCTGTTTCTGTGGAAACCAAGACTTTACTCAAACTCAGATTTTTGCATCCCTGACCCCAAGGTGACCTGCTGACCTCTCCTCTGAGCCTGACTCCAGCCCAGCTGTTTCTCCCGAAGGAAAGGGGCCAGACTCACCTCCTGCTCTCTGCTTGACAGCGTGTCCAGGCAAACTCTTTCCTGCCAGAGTAAATACAATTAAAGAGCATCATGCACAGGGTTCAGGCCACCTAATACCACAGAGGTCAACGAGATAGGTGCCCCAGAAAGCCCCAAAGTGACAATGCCATCATAACAAGTAAATAACTGCACATGTGCTACCCTTTCGAGTTTGCTGGCTGCATAGGTAAGAATTGTTGGATGTTGCTTGTTCTCCACACATATGTAAAAAACTATAAAACAAAGGTCTGAAGCAACCCACGAGGTTATGAATCCAGCTTCCAAAAGATGTTCGCTAATGACTTTCCTGGTTAAAAGGGCCTAATAAAAAAGATACGGCAGCATGCAGTGTGAGGGCTAAACCAGCACAGACTAGCAAAGAAGCGAGAGATGTGTGGCTAGCTCCTGATGGGAAGAATTTACTTGGGAGGAAGAAACTGTATTTAAAAAGCAGTAGAGAAATAATCTACTCCACAGCCAGGACAAAGCAACTACAATTATGTGTGCTCGTATTAGGAAGGAACAGTGGTTCCATTGCTAAACTCCTTCCCCAGGCAAGAGATCAAAGCAGATTACACCCATAAGAAGAATTTCTACAATGCCTCACTAATTAAATAGCAGTTGGTTCGTGTAATATTGAAATCAAAAAACATGTAAACAAACCTTGAGACAGGGTTGAATATTTTCCATGCAGACATGAGCCCGAACAAACTCTATCTTGCACTGTGCCTGCATTTTGCAGAAGTTTGAATCCAGAGATGGATCCAATTTTTGTGCTCAAGATGCAGCTCCACTTAATATTAACAAGTTAAATCCTTAGCAAAGAAAATATAGTAGCTTGAAGGAATATGCAGAACACAGCCAATGACTGATGATAAAATGTAAAATGGATTCAACTTCAGTGGTGTTTCAAAATTAAAAATGAGACTGACTGGTGTCACATACTTTGACACAAGTAAGTGTAAACATTCAGTAATGTTTAAGCTACTGTAGGTAAGAAAATGAATGAACATTACACAGCTAACAGCAGTACCTTCCAGTATGACTATGAAGGATCCAAGGCTAGTGGCAAGGCAGCAGCACAGACCAGCAGCATCCTTCTTTCACCATTCCCTCTGAGTCAATTTACCTCCAAGAAAGTGGCTGAGTGCTGCAACATGTGTGGTGCTGGGCTGGTCAGAAAGGGGCAAAATAATAACTGGAGCTTACCACAGCTTTTTACAGCAACACTGCTGAAAGTCTATGAGCCCTAACGCTGTGACACCTACAAATCTCTTCCTTGTGACAAAGGCAGAGCCTGTGTTTTGAAGGGGCTATGTCTGCAGCCGCATGTCTTCACCTAAATAAAAAAAATGATACCTAAAAACAGGCAGCTGGGGATTTCTTGGCTCTTTTCCATTATAAGTCTGTATTTGGAAATCACAGCATCTCTGCTTTCCATTACTGGTTTCTTCTTATTGATTTAAGGATTACCTGCAGTGCCTCTGTCCGTCAGAGACCCCGCTGGGAACACTGGGAGTGTTTCCCCTCCTTCATGGCAGAGATCTCTCTT
Organism: Vanellus vanellus; assembly: GCF_965231255.1. Classification (NCBI taxonomy): domain Eukaryota; kingdom Metazoa; phylum Chordata; class Aves; order Charadriiformes; family Charadriidae; genus Vanellus; species Vanellus vanellus. The sequence goes on along the minus strand of NC_138907.1, from coordinate 70,087,501 downwards.
CTCCCAGATCAGCTTCTGCTTTGCGTATGCCCGTGTTGCTCTGGCTATGTCTGCTCCAGTAAATGCAGCAAGGCCAGGGAAAAGGCTTAAGCACTGGCCCACAGCTGCCTCCCCCATTTGGCTGTCTGCAGGCTCCTGGGAGCAGCGCCAGTGGCTGCCTCCTAGCCCGCTCCCAGGCCGTGCTTGGGCATAGTTTGCAAGTGCCAAGAACCATTTTCTCACAGCAGAGGTAGCCCCAGAACTTCCCATCCCTCCCAGTCACTGCCACTTCCCCGTATTTGAGGACCGTCCCACCTCATCCCTGATTCCTTTCCTGCCAACTTGAGTCTGCGCATATACACGCAGTGTATTGCCACATCCCGTTGCTATTCCGGTTTTTCCCTTTGAATCATAACCCTGGAGCCCTGCATCTCCAGAGAGCCAAGTTTCTCTCAGAAAGAAGATTTACAAAATGGAATTTCCGTCTCAAGAGCTCATCCGCTGAGTCCCCACCTGCACACCTAATCCTACCAGTGACATCAGGGGGAATGGGCAGACATGAGTTTTGAGTAGAAGGCAGTGATTGGTCTCATATTCATTACACCCACAGCCATCTGCTCCCAAAAGAGAGGAGGTTTAATAAAAAAGACACTTAAGCAGAAATAATAGCCAAATCCCCTGCAGGCCCAGGAACATGACAGAATCACGGTATTTCCGAAGCGAACACTTCCGAGTTTCCCTTAACAACAAACTGGATACACAGTTCAAGTGCCCTTTGGATGTGGCAAGCGGGAGCTGGAACAAGCAGCCAAATATTCGGCGCGAACGTGGCCTCTCGCCAAGGGCAGGGGAGGAGATTCATGGGGGTGATACTTTCTCTCTCCAAAGGCAGAGCGCCAGGAGAGCACATCTCCCTCCCAGAGAGCCAGGGTGGCCACAGAGCTGGCCCAGCTTCACAGGCAGCCCGAAAAATCTTCCCGTCCTTTAGGTTTTCCCCTAAAAGGACATTCCTTTCTCAGCTCACCTGTGCCAAGCGCTTCCCTCTCAGGGCAGCTCAGAGCTCTGCTACCCACCATGGACATCTGCAGATGGCTCTTCTACAAACAGCTACTTCTAACCCGCTTAGCCTGCGCAGACTTTTGCCTTGCTGCAAAAGGGCATTGCTCTTAATTACACGTTGGGAAAGTCCTGGTGCACACACACATTCACATCCACACTCACACACATACAGCCACATGTACACACACACGTACACATATTCACGCACGGGTGGGGGTACCAGCCACGGCCTGAGGACAGGTATATTCAGCACCAGCTGAAAGCATAACTCCGCTGCATCCCTCGTTTTATGAATAAAAACTCAGCAGAAAAATATCCTGGGAGAAGAAGCCGCAGGGCTGTTATAGCTTTAACAGACCCCGAGTGCTTATCTCAAGCTGAGAGAGTGATTTCATGGCAATAATTTGTTTAAAGTGTTGCTGATTGCTTCCTATTTCTTCCTAGCAAATGACTTTTACACCTTTCTACTGTTGCTTTTATATGAGCTGCTATGGCAATTACTCTGCAGGAGGCTGTGTAAACATCACACAGACCCTTTTATCTGACTACTGAGGGCCATAGAAGACACTCCTGAGACCTGATAAAAAGTATTTTGATACATTTTTCACCTTCCTTGCAAAAAATATTGTTACTAACTTGCTACCAGAGTTTTCTCTATTCTTACACAATGCATTCAAGTGTACTTCTAACAGATACTGTCTGATCCCTGTAAGTAGCCTCTTTGAAAGGAACTTCAACAAAGTAAGAAATAAAATTACTGCGAGTTGCTGGAGGCAAGGAATTGCCCCTTCTCTGCCAATTTTTCTGATAAAATTATTTCAAATCAAGTTGAATCTTTCAGAAGAACCAGGGGTACACAGTGATTAGGGCTAATCAGCAGAATCTCTTTCTGATTCATCCTTTTATTCTCAAGTGCCAGCGCTAGGTGTCTGCTATCCGTTTCTCCTGTCCCCACTAGAAACAGGTTGATGCAACGATGTCCGGAGTCTGACCAAGGCGCTTTGTGTGTTTGACTGGGGCTCCAGCCCAAGGATTTGGTTTGGGCCATGAAGGTTTTCTGCTGTATCCCGACTTCAAAGTTTCCGTATTCTCCACTCTGCGTCTCTCAGAGGTGGGAGCCCCGTCACATCACCCGTGAAGCCAAAGCACCGTCACACAACCACATCTCTGTCAGATTAACCAGAGCACCGGATGATTAACTGAACAATTAACTATTGTAGCTAGGATTGTGATACATTTTAATTGATTGTCATTTGATTGTCAGTTGGGGGGGGGAATTTGATAATTTAGCTATAACTTGTATAATTAAATGTATGATTAAACTCCTTGCTATATTTACATAATTAAATGTAACTTAAGTATAAGTAGTATGATATGTCTTTCCTCAGTATTCCATATGAATAAGATGTGTCAAATGTCTTAAGGATGAAAGCGCCAAAACACAAAAGGAAAATTCGTAAGACTTTACCTGTAGGCAAAAAGGGGAAAACATTCCTCAGTGATGTTATCTTAGATTCTTAATCACAATTTTCAATTTTGTATATATTTTGTATTATTATCCCATTTTACAATCTCTGAATTCATACTTACTTTGGGACAAAGGTAAATTTGAAAGTAAGCACATCAGTTTCCAGTCACCCTGTCCCAGGAATAAAAAGCATGCATACAATGTTCTGAGGGTGACACTCTCAAATTTGTCCGGTTGTGTTCTTTAGCTTTGATATAATCAAGGATAGTTTTCTGAATTGCAGGTTGTATTAGTCTTCCAGAGCATTTACTGCCATGCTGGTCCTTCTGATGCTCATCCACCCCTACTGATACACCGTTAATAATACACAATGACAGCTTATATTAGCAGCCTACAATAAGTTACGGGTGGGTTTTTTTCAGTGTTTAAAAATGTGTTATCGTTACTAGCAGAGAACAGGACTCTGGTAGATACTGGATCAAACTCATATTCAACAAAGAGACTAAAGGGCATTTTATGTATCCTCACCTACACGTAGAGTTCTCTCCTCATTTCTACTTGTGCTTCTGGGCAGTGAAATAACTCCCTAGCTCTAAGAGAAGAGCAGGTACTCATCAATAGGCTCTACAACATCTGTTGAAAGACGCGCTGTGTGCAGCATGATGTCAAACAGGGGGAGCGTGAGCTCGTTAGGAAGTTATGAAAGGAGCTTCCTTGTTCCTTGGACTGAAAGCCCATTTCTGGCTCCAGGTGGTAAAAACATTAAAATGAGACCGATTGTGCATTATTCTCACCGCTTATTTCACGCAAGCACGAACTGGTCTGGTACAAGAACTGTCTGTCAAGTAAGTGAAATGAGATAAGCAGGACTAACACAGTATTATGCACTTAGCATAACAGTAACTCCTGTAACTTTATCTAGATGGCTACATAAATCGCTCTTAAGTACTCCAAGTGTTGTTACGTGCATTTTCTTTACAAACAGGCTTGGTAACATTGTTCTTACCGGCCTTTGCACACCCACGTACACTCTCCTTCACCCCTTGGAAAGTGAGACCTATAACTGTACGAAACAAAAGATGAAATGTTTATTCACAGCAGTACTATCTAATTCAAGTAAAAGTCTTCTGAGATCTATTTGCTATATATGTCCATGTGTATACGAAAATACAATGCAACACCGCCCTCTATTAAATGAACATTCATTTGCCCAACACAAGCTGGGTAGTGGAAAATCCTGATTCAAGCCCCAAGATTTGTGTAAGGATACAGACCAAACAAAGAGGAAACTGTTGTACAGTATCTAATGTTCATTTGCAACTCAACACAGAGCTAACTAATTCATCATTGTTCCTTAATGTTATCAAATTCAATCCTAAAGCTTCACTTGGTGTGAATGGTGGCACTATTCCACCACAAAAACTTGTTTCAGATAAAAAAGAAAGTACACACTGTATCAGTGTTTAGTCAAAGCTGCTTCCCAAATACAATCCCCTTCAAACCATTTTATACAAACGAGGTTAGTTCTGACCTGTTTAAGTGGAAGAGGAAGGGTACTTAGAAAAAATTCCGTCTCCCCAGCTAGCTTTAGCAATTTATCTGCCATCTGGTGTGGTTTTACAGCTCCTAGAGACAGAGGCGCAGAGCCCCTAACCTGCCTTACCCCCACCAGGTGCCCTTCTGTCTCCCCTTCCTATTGATGGGCCTCAGAGAGAAGAAGATTCTCACGAGGGATTCCCCTTGGTTGCCTGCCCGTAGGCACAGCGGAGCACCCCCCGGACACTGAAGACAGAGTGTGAGGTTGGCAGGTGGGACCTGCGCTGTCTGGGCCAGCAGCGGGACCACCCTGGGTGGCACTGAACATCAGTGCCCATGGAGGTGGTCATCTGCTAGTCCCAGGGACAACCCAGGGACAGCACAGGAATGGACTCTTCCCAGGAGACAGTTAAGGAAGGCTTTGGATGTACAGACACAAGCTATGCTGTACCAGGTACTTCCAGGGGCAGAGAGCAGCCCCTGGTCCATTTTATTTACTGGTGTAGGTGTAACTCTCAGCTTCAATGGTGACATTTCTTGAAGAACTCCATGATCTACTCAAAGGGAGTGAAATAATAGATACCAAATCGTATCTTGCTCTAATACATTAATATTACCATGGCTTACTGTGAAATAAATACCCAGATGTCAATTCTCCAGCCTTCTCTGGCCACATCTGAGTAATCACAAAACTCTTCTTAAAAAAGAAAATAAAATATGCACACAGAGAATTAAAATTTGTCTAAGGTATCTGTCCAAGCTATTTCTCTCACTTCTCAGAGATATTTAGGATTTTCTGTTGCTTGCTTGCCCATCCCTAGCTGTCCCTTCAGAAGCTGTGGGGATTCATGAGACAGTGACCCCTGAGAGGTTACTGCCCCCCAGGGATGTCCCCACCTCTGCACCCAGCCTGCCTCAGCTGCCATCCACCGGGCAGACTAAGCCAGTTAGGCTTAACAGAGCTGGCTGGGAGCAGCCGAAGAGCGGCGACATCATCTGTCCTGCCATCCCTGGAAGAAGGGAAGTCACTTCTAACCTAAGAGTGGCCGCAGGGAATGCTCGTGGGACTTGGGCTCCTAAATCACTGCTGTGAAAACTTGACCCCAAATCTGCAGCGTGCTGCGGAGCCACTCGCTGCAATGTGAGGAGACTTGGATTTCTGTGTTCTTAGTGGTTTGACTTTGGTTCCTTGCTAAAACAAACATTTTAACAAGTTTGTCTCTGGAAGCCTTTGAATTTATTGTGCTTGTAATGTTTGTTCCTAAAATGGCCTGTTGTAGGAAACACTTAATATTTCACATTCCTTTTGTGTCCAGTAACATATAAACCTCATGCCTACAATTCTGTTCGTTAGAGCAATTGTAAATCATTACATTTTCTTTCTCACTTCTGTTATTTTGTTAGATCTGCTCAAATGATGCAGTGATTGCATACAGCCTATCTGTGAGCACTTTCCACTGAGGCTCCAGGGACTATATGGTCTCTAATCAAATACCTATGAGATATTTGTCTTATTTTCTACTTCTACAGAAAAACTACAAACCTGAGAATATAAGAGGCAATAACAAATTCTTTCCTTGTTTCCTGTTATATTCAGTGCAAAAATTCTCCAATCTAAAAGCAACTGCTGTAATATTTTATACCACTTTCTACTAGGGTACTTTTCAAATTATTTACTAACTTAACTTCAACGTAAGACATTGTCTTCAGTTTAATATTAGAAATTTGCCGTGTGTTACATGTAAATTTATTTCCCACTGTGTAAGAACTTTTATAAGTAAAGGTTATTGTTTTAGTGTAGCCATCTTCCTCCTGGAGGGATTTACGAGACTACGTATTTCTCATCGCTGTAAGGAAAATTATTAGTTCTCTGTCATCTTTAGTCACCTGATTTCTGACTACATAAATGTTCAGTACAGCTGTCAAATAGCAGTATTCTCCATATGACTCCTTTTCTTTACATTCTCTTGCCCCCACATCAGGAATGTAAATTCATCCTATAAGTCTTTATCTACTGAGTATTTCATAAGTCATCGTGTGGTTTTGAACCGGACCACAGGCAAATCAGAGGTACCTGTTGCACAGAATGACCAAGTCAGTGGCATTCCTTGGGGGAACGACGCTTCATTTTGATTTCAGAAAAGAAAATATAGTAAATTATTCAATCTGCATATCAATCAAAATGACAACATGCTCCTTACCTTTATGTAAATGAAGAAACTCCCTAATTTTTTATTCAGTGCTGCTCCCCATATCGGAAGTGCTTATCAGTTGAAAAAAATGTTTTCTTTTAAAGACACGAGCTGTGGAGGAGTCAGACAGAAGCAGTATGTCTGGCAGCAGATAACATAATACCTATTGTTCTTAAACCTCTTTGAAATATGAATGAAATCCAGCAGAAAATTAGAAACTGGGCTGACTTCACTCATCATCAGTGATTTCATATAACCAAGCAACAGTCAAAGTCTGAATCCCACTCCTGGAAGGAAATACCAGTTACCGGTATGTTACCTTGAGGCGATTCCACTCCCAGCAAAATACAAAGCTGCCCCAATTGCAGTGATGCAAGGCCACAGGGAGTGAAGTTAGGGAGAACAGACAAAGAAACTACCTCTTAACTAAAAGAGGTGAGGTGGGAATAAACAAACGAAGAGCAAATGGAGATTTCTCTGTGATGAGTACAAACTAAACGGGTGCCTCATTTGCCTTTCTTCATGGGAAAGAAGAGGTGGAGGGTGAGCTGGGAGGGTGGGAAACTGCACGTTAATTATAAATGAGTTTTTGCCTAGAGTGTAGACAGCTTTGGCCAACACTCAGCCAATACAATGACCTTTATGTTATCGTTCCAGTCGGCTCAGATTGACTCTTGGGCTGCTGTAAATTACATCAGAAGCTGGAGCCTGTAGGCGTAGGGAAGCACTAAGTTTCTGCAAAGCATCCTGCCTCCATGTTTGCTCTACACCTCTTCAGCAATCTGGTTCAGTATATACAAGCTTTTTTGTCTGCTCCTACAGTGCCCCTGACATGTTCAAGCAGGAGATGACAGCCATCACAGCAGCATGTGCCATTTTGTGATGGAATCCGTGTTCACAGACCTTGGCAATTATATTATAGGCCTTCATCTGTTCAGTGTTTAATTTGCGAAACCTTGTTTAAATGCAGAGACATATTACATGACTCATACCACATGACACAGCAACTTCAGCATCCGACAGTAAGAGCTCCTCTGAGATGGTCCACGGCATATTACCCAGAACATTTACTAAGCTGTTGGTAATCTATAGTTCACCACTGTCCTGATTTCTTTTGCAACTTTTTCCTTTTGTGCCTTATATTTTTGGTAACTTGGGCCAGTAACATATTACTGAACCTTATGTTCAGAGGAGCCTTCAGTATCCTGTCCCTAAATATGGAAAGGAACAGAACTGATGGGCAATACAGTCCCAGTTACCCAGCTCTGCTGTTGTGCAGCTAGGGAAGAACAGGAAAGTTAACCTCCAGCAGGATAACTCTGAGCCTTCTTTGATGGAGTTTACCATAGGCATCAGATTTTGAAGTGTAAGAGGTCTCTCATGGAAATAGATGCTTTCCAAATTATTTATATGGTAGTGTGCTATTTTCAAATGGGTTAATAACAAATTACTTCTTTCAGGACCTTCACCATAAGCTTTCTCTATGTTTCTGATTGCACAGCTCTGTTAATCAATTTTATGCAACTAATGTTCCTGATCAACTATCCAAATGTGCCCTAGAGAGTTCATATGATCCGCTGTAAGCCTGATAGTATGTTTCTTAAATTATTTTGCTTTAGAGGGGAAAAGATTGGGGTCCTGTAGACCCTTGAGTATCTACTTTTAGGTCTTTGCCAGAAGATGTATCTCTCTTCTCTGTCTTGCAGTGAAAATTTCTCTCATTTTGTGACTCTGGAGGTAATACTTCATAGCTGTCCATTATAAACTGAATGACAGAATTGTGAATAGTATTTATTTCATGGCGACCCTGTTATTGGCTCCAGGGAGGAGAACAAATTCTGATACGATCATGGTGTGGCTTTTCTTTGCGCTAAAGTTGGGTCTGCCTCAGAGGATGTGCTGATTTAGTTACTTCCACTGTTATTACTTTTGGCATAATGTGCAACAGGTTTTAAATCCCAGAACGCTTAGTGCTTTATCTCCGTGTTGAATTTTAAGTTTGCATGGAGATGCAAAATACAAACGGTCACAGATATTTTCTATGGTCAATAAGTTTGCAAGAGCTAACCATATAGTGTAGTGCTTTCTGGAACCAATTCTCTCCTGCAGGATAGCCCCAGTATTTTAAAGAAACATTTCTCTAAAGTTACATTAGCATAAACAGATGCAAAAGAGAAGTGAGCATTTGACTGTATTTTTGCATAAAGGTCCTCATTATCTGTTTCAGAGATGGTATCAGAGACATAAGTCCTCTGCAGAATAGCAAATATTTGTAATGCCATTTATATATTGCTCTACTTATTTTTTTTTTTTTTTCAGAGTTTCTCTAAACATCTCTGCTGCAGTCCTATTCATGTAAACTTCCATACAGGGACTTTGGAGAAAACAATGTCTCCCAAACAAAACAAAACAAAACAAAACAAAACAAAACAAAACAAAACAAAACAAAACAAAAACTCAGACCAAAAACTATTTTCTCTGCCTCCATGACTTGAAAAGCAGAAGAATTTATCCTAAACATAAAGCAGTCAAAACCACATCTATAGTCTTAATTGCGTAGCTGTGCCGTGTTGTTTACAAATTTACCAACTGTAGAAGCTGCAAACACCCACTGTAAAAATAAATAAAATGGGGTTTAAACCATATTTATAACTACCACAGAGTGAGCAAACAAGTTACTTTGTGAAGGTTGATACCTAGTTCTGTACTATTCATTTTAGCTTCCTGTAGGTTTCTGTTTTAAATTATTTTTAAGGCAGGAATTTACTGTTTGTGATTAACATCAAAATTTCATTTCTTTCACCAGGATGTCCTTCACTTCTGCCAACTCTAGTGACATACTGTCTATCACGGTAATGGAGAGATTGTCAAGTAGTGAGATAGCAGCCTTTCTAATTAGTGGGAATACTAAATATATTGCCTTTTACCAACTTGGGACCCTGAGAAAATGAGTACAAACTGTTTGAAGGTCTGACATTCCCTTCGTTCTGCAGTTGTCTGCCTTGATATCCTATCATGAAACAATGCTCAACTTGCAACTGTTAGCCCCAAGCATCTCATGAAGTTTTCCAATAAACAGATTATATATTCAGGACTCCATCTTATCTTCCTTTGAAATACCTATTATTATGAAGGAATCCCAGATTTCCTTAATATATTTATTATTCCAGAAGATATTTATTATTTCCCAGGATATTTTATTACATACATTTTACTGCACAAAACACTGGTAAGGTATTAGAAAGCCTTTTGGAATTTTTTTGCTCAAAACTGTTCTGTGCCAGCCTGGATGTGAAAGCTGACATGAGTAGACCTTGGTCTGCTGCTGGTACACCACAGTGACCCAAGAGTATCATAAAAAAACCCCAAAGTCCCTGCTTCTGGGCTCTACAAAGGGGTAGCTTGGAGGGACTTCAGGAGGACAAAATAGTTATATTAAGTGCTATTGTAGACTCAAAAAAAAAAAAAAGTTTGTAAGCTAAACAAGAACATTTTACCTATTGACCCGTTTACATTTGAATGGTTTCTATTCATTTAACTGTCAAGAGGGGTTATGTCCTTCTACTTTTGATGTTTAGATTTTCATTACAAAATTGACTCTGATGCCTATGTTTAGTATCAAGAATTAAACGAAAATCAGTATGTTTAAGATCATATGAGATTAAATGGGGCAAGAAAATAGTCCCAGGCTTAAAAGTGGTTATTTATTCTCAGATAGTACCTTGTTTCCTTCACAGGTTTGCCTTATATGTATACAAAATAGCTTTACTCTTAAATATTTTTATACTCCTATAATTCTGTGTTAGCATACAGTTTCTTATCCAGCATTATATAAGGATTTCTGGCATGCAGTTGCAAGGTATATATCCTCACAGATGCAGTTTTGTTCATCAATACCACAGACCTCATGTGAAAAGTAAAGCACAGTTTTAACAAGAGGGAGGCTCTCCTAGTCCCAACCAATAATGCCTCACATACTCTACATAAACTACTCTTGCTGCATTGGAGCAGGCTTTGTTGTCTGCTCCTGTATCTACACAAATCCTCCATGTTGCCAGTGTACAGATGTGCTGGGTTTTTTGCCTGTTAATGACACATGCTGCTTTACAATGGGTCTTACTAGACTGACACCTACTACCGTGGTTCCCACTGAGCCAGGGCAAGCATCGGACAGGGGCCCTGGGATGGATCCTTCTCTCATCCCATCCAACACTGGGTGACTTGCTGTGTTTCCTAACTTAGCTTCATACCTTGGCATGTTTGGGCACCCCAGTTATTTGTCCTAATTTTTCAGTCCTAACGCTGGCTCTGGCATCATGCATCGTATTTGGGGTAATCCAAAAACATAGAGCTTTCTAATGCCAAGATTACTTTGAAGGCAACAAGCTGTGGAAACCTTCACTGAAAATCTGCTCACCTGCAAACACACTGCCTTGTTACTAGCTTTCAGGCTCTTCCCTGATGCGTTTTATGTACCCTCCTACAAAGGCTTTTAAGACTTCCCATGCTTCACCCTCATGTTTTCTTAAGGCTCTCTTCAAAAGGACAAGGTATAGGAACTTACTTTAGAACTTAAGATGAAAACCATGTGTGCTCCGGTGTGCCCGAATCTGGCTTCTTTGAGAAAGCACTGGTAGGATATCCCATCTAGTGCATCGGGACTGTGGAAAACATAAAGATAGAGCATGATGTTTGATTCTGTTGCATGCAGATTCTTATGGCACACTCATTACTGCAATACCAACACCTTGGAATAGCGCATTTAATGTGGTGAGTGCACATCAGCCATCCTGGGCTGCTTGTTTTCTCATCTTCTCCCCGAAGTGACAAGAATCTACAAGGAAGTGTCTTTTTCGATTAGCTTTGGGAAGGTGGGAAAAGCTATCATCTCTTCTACTTTAACATACATACTGTGGTGTGCATAAGACAGGGTAGAACACAAATGCATTTGAGGCAAAAAAATGGTGACATGTATGATGACCTTTAGATTTGGGGGGAATTTAATATAGATGTCCCGTTTTGACCCCAAAGAAATGTATTTTTGTCTCACAATCATTTTTCTCTTTGTGCAAACTGATCTGTTGCGTTAGAGGCTTTATAAGATAAAGCATTAAACTTCTCCCAGGCGAAGCTCACTTTAAACCTAAAAAATAGCCCCAAACCTTCCATTGGCTTTGAAATGCTGTAGAAAATCAGCATAGAGAGATGAGAGTACCCACAGGTGCTGTGGCTGCTGGGGAAATGCACTCAACGTTGGTTAAGGTGCAATGCTGGAGCTTCGGGCCCAGCTAAACGGTATTCACATCATCAAGGGCAGTCTCCTCAGAGCACAAGAATGGTCTGAGGCGATGTGTAGAGAGTTGAGCAAGCATGACAGAAGGCCATCATGGATGAATATGGTGATCCTGACTGAGTCTGAGCACAAAAAGGAAGTGCACAGAGACAGGAGCGGGGAAAGGCCAATGGGAGGATACAGAGACATTGCCTGGACATGTAGGGATGGAGTAAGGAAAACCAAAGCTCAGTTGGAGTCGAAGCTAGCAAGGACGAGTGGAGGACAACAGGAAAGGTTGCCTCTGTAAGTACTTTGGCAGCAAGAGGAAGGCTAAGGAGAGTGCAGGCCCATTGCACAGTGGGGTCAGGAAGATAGTGGCAAGTGAAAGGTGCACCTCTATGCCTTTTTTGCCTCATTTTTCACTTGAAACCAGGCCTCGCGGGTCCCTGAGTCTGCTGGCAGAGTCTCTGGGAGTGAGGCCATATTCACAAGACTTAGGGCTCACTTAACCACTTGGACGTGCACAAGACCAGCTGGGATGCATCCAAGGGTGCTGGAGGAGCTGGCTGATGTCATTGTGAGGGCAGTCTACATAATTTCCAAAAGGTCATGGCACTTGGGGGAGGCTCCTCAGGACTGGAAAAAGGCAACATCACACCAATCCTCAAGAAGGGCAAGAAGGAGGATGCAGGGAATTGCAGGCTGGTCAACCTCACCCCAGCCCCTGGGAAGGTGATGGAGCAGATTGTTTTAGAAACCATTTCCAAACACATGAAGGACAAGAAGGGGGTTGGGAGCAGTGAATATGGGTTTCCCAAGCGCAAATTATGTCTGCTAGTCTCATTGCTTTCTGTTATGACACTCTGTGGACGGGAGGAGGGCAGTGAATGTCATATAATGTGACTTAAGCTAAGCTTTGACACAGTCTCCCATAGTTTACTTATCACTGAACTGGTGAGATATGGACCGTGCAAGTGGACAATAAGGTGGCTGAAAATTTGTCCGGACTGCCAGGCTCAAAGTTGTGATGAGGGGTGCAAAGTCCAGCTGGTGGCCAGCTGGGGTCTACAGTTGAAGATCACCATTAATGATCTGGATGATGGGCTGGCAGGAACCTAATGAAGTTCAAAAAAAGCAAGTGCAAAGTCTTCTTTGACTGGGAGGGAATAACCCCTCACACCAGTACAGGCTTGGGCCTGACTGGGACACAGCTCCACAGAAAAGACTTTTCAGTGACAGTTTAGATAACAGGTTTTAGGTTCAGCAAAGGACTACAAGAGCTTTTTGAGTGGTAGGCTGTATTAGCGTAGGAAAGCTGGCCTGAGCTTTTGAGATTCACCGTGAGAATGTTTTGGGACAGTCTTCATTATCAGATATTTGTTAGTCAAGACTTAGGCTTTCACTGGCTTACATGAACCTAACAAGTACTTAGATGAATAGGAGTAGTCTACCTTGTGCTGCCCAGGGAAAAGAAACCACAGCCTGTGTCTTCTCATTAATATGTCTCTATATTGCATGTTTAGAAAGATAAAGGAAAGTTTACAAGCAAATGCTTTGCCCACTTCCAAGTTCTTTTAGCGATCCTTCCCAAACACATCTCTCTGCTCTCTTCTGTTCAGTGTTGCTAGAATCTGACCAGGACTTTCTCCTATAGAGAAACACAATAGCTCTGTACTCTGGTCTTAAAGCTATTCAAGCTTACTCAAACCTTTCTCAAATGTCAACAATATTTACAGACCTATCATGAAAAAAGCTGGGGCTGGGGCCACCATTGTGCCATGCACACATTCCTCCCTTACCAGGGTGAGGGAGCATCCCTTGCCAGCCAGCGCTGGGTGGAGACCACTCCAATTCTCCTTTACCGAGTCCCTTTCTCCAACTAACCTATTCAGTTCCGCTACTGACTATGAAGTAGAAAGGAAGGAGAAAACCTGTCTACTCTTTTTCTCTCTTTTTTTATGGTCGTGCTTAACAGTTGTTTCTGTGTCGTCTAGCACGCTCCCATGATCTACCAGGGTTTGAGGTGTTGATGCTGCAATAGGACAGCAGTGTGTTAAAGACTCCTGCTGAGGGGAGAGAAGATCCTTCTCATTGCTATCCTCTTTGCCTACAAAGGCAGGGGACAGAGCAGTCTGTCTGTCTCCTTCCTGCCCAAAAGCTGTGCACTTGTGGGAGAAACAGGGAAGGGAGGGAAGGTGAAATGGAAAGGGGGGAGAAGAAAGATAAATGGCAAGAGGAAAAACATAGTAAGGAGAGAAGCGCCTTGCATAACCTTTCGACTTGTGGCAGCCAAGTCACATTTTTTACAGTTGCATGCTTCCATGTCTTGCTGGGCTGTTCAGAAAAAGCTCCCACAAGAAAGGGATTTTAACTTCTAAAAAAATCCTTCGTTATTACTATTCATTGTTACATTCTGATAATTTCCAGGATTTCTGACAACATTCCCATTTCCAGGGAGTCACAGAAATCCATGTAAGAAATAAATAAAACAAGACATACATACAAGAAATTAATGAAACAGTTGCTGATTTGCCTTTTGTTTCCTTTTGTAAAAGAGGTCATTAGCATCTTTCAGCTAAACAGCTTCCATCCAGTTCCTGCGTACGAGAGCACACATCAGCAGCACCTCTGTGTGAGACTGCTGCATTCATCAAAACCCCCAAGGCAGGCACAGTGCACCAGCGATTGATACTACAGACCTCCAAGCCTGCTTAGTGCAAGTTATTTTTCACATCTTGGACAGTAAACGCACATTACAATACTGTCTGTTGCATCAGTTAAAGGGAAAAGGTCTGATCCTATTAAAAAAAAAAAAAAAAACAACAAAAAAACACCACCAAAAAAGCCTACCCCTATTTCAATTGGTGAACCATTATGTAAAGAAAGACAAGAGTCTCAGATTAAAAATGACATCTTTAAAATAGTTCTTCAGTGCTTATGATCTGAAGACCTGTGTCCTCCAAAAAGCCACTAACATACAGAAAAACTGCCTATACCTCAATACTTCTGTGACACAGTCTCTCAAAATCAACCTCATGTCCTCTCCTTTAGTCCTCTGGTTTTTTTATAGAAATAAAAGCAAAGCCATACTGGATTTTCTTTCCTCCCCCTTCCTTTTTCTTTTTTATTATGGGCTAAAAGATGGAGAAAGTTTGATATTTCTTGATCTAGAGCTTTAAGCTTAAGAGAATGAAGCAGAAGGGAATGGAAAGCCCAAGTGAACAGAGATCACCTTATGTAGTCTGTGTGTTCGAAGAAAAAATGGAGCAGAAGCACAGCATGGCGTGCTCTCCCTGTTTGCTCTATAATATCCCAGATTTACTAACAGCACAAAGAAAAAGCAGTACCGTATTATTTATAATGTCATTTCTCAAGAATGCAATGTCCCACCCTCTCCCACTCTCAGCTTTAAACTCGTTTGATGAACACCAGTTTTCCAGTAAAGGCAACATGGTATTTGGCCAGAGTGGTGGAATAAGAAACATGATTCTTTTCATGTTGGACACTTGCATAATATTTCTCAACATCCAAAGTTGGGTTTATGCAGGATTACAGCAATCCGTATATTATTTATGAAAGATGACAGCATGTCGTGTGATAATGTTAAGGTTAGTCATCATGCAACCTATAATAGCCTGCATGGAGGGAAATATGAAATTTTACTTAGCAAAGTGAAATGTTTAATTAGTTTCATCTGTCCAACAGTTGCTTTATTTTTTTTTTACCCAAGCAGCAAATATCTTCCAACAGATTCACAGAGCAGAGCCTTGTCTTACAGTGACAGCTAAGAAAAATGCTTATTAATGCTCCAAGTCTGCCGTGTGTGTCTGACACAGCCAGGTTTGTCACGCTGTTGATCTCAGATCTGCGTGAGAAAAACAGATTGCACACAACCCTTCGCAGCTTCTCCAGGCCTGCGAAGGCTTGCGTGGTCTATGTTGGAGAATGGCCTCCTCCTCTGGAAGAGGAAAGGAGAAGACGCTCAGCCCGTCGCCATCATCTCCTCGTGTATTGCTGCTACCTTCACCAGGGTGGGCGAGACCTCCTTCCAGGCAGAGATGAGGAGACAGCAGAGAAAACCACACACGAGACCTGTTGAGATTAACATTTCCAAAAAATCTCCAGCTGACCCTCTGGGTGCTATCAATAATGTTAATTGTAGATGAACTTCTAAAGGCAGCGATAGGAGGCAGAGATGGTTTTCATTGCAGTACAAACATAAATAATTAAATAAAATGTAATAAATGAGCCTGTCAAAACCAGCTGGCACAAAGTTAGACCCACTAATCTGATCTGACTGCCAAAATCAGCATGCAAGCAAATCTCCATCTGCGAGCTGACTGCCCAAGGTGCTTAAGGGGGCATGTTGTGCATGCCCATGTCAGCTACCCAGAGCAAAGATGCTGCTCGGAGGTGCCCCATGATGGCAGATGGATGTCCCATAGGACAGAGGAATGTGAAAGTCGGTACTTAATTGCTACCACACACAAGTACATGCCATAATTACAGCCAAAAACTGGATTATTTTTTTTTCTAGATAGGATAAAATACTTCAGGGAAAGCTAACTCTCCAGTAAAAGCTTTGTCTTGTATATACGTACACCACTTTTTATCTACATGAACTGTATTAATAAAACGTCTTCGGTTGTGTGAAAATTTACTCCGAGCCAGGAAGTTAAAACTACACCCTTAACTCAGAGGCTTGAGCATTTATAAAATGTGACTTTTCCCCTCCTTTCATTGTGCTAAAAAAAAAAAAAAGAGGAAATCAATCTACTGCTGACCAAAACACACAAAAATGTTTCATAAAAAAACTGGCATTTTTAGAAGATGACTATTAGCCACACATTGGTGATGTTATTGGAGTTTTTCCTTTAAGCCCAGACATTTAATCTAAGTATTATTAACACTTAAATAATTTGCCAATTTTTTTCCTTACTAAGCCTTGTTTTTAAGATGGTTATTGGTTTGTTTCCTTTTAAATTGTGTTTCAAGTGTGATTTTTAATGAAATTTCAATAAAAATATCTCTTTTAAAAGTCAAATACTTTTTTGGGAAATGAAAAATGGCCCTGAATGAAGCAATTGCAAGTTCAAATCAGCCTTAATGCTTTCTATGTTGCGTTCTCCTATTTTTTGCTGACTCTCCATTTCATTTAATCTAAAAAGCCAAACACTAAAATATGTAATTGTTGTCTATGCACACGTATACACGTGTAAAAACACACACAAATGCACACACACACATACTATTTGGCCAAGGCAAATCTGGGAAAAAAAAAAGCTGTTAATGGCTGAAAACACAGATTTCTGGTGGGAATAACTGTGTAGCTACATTAGGCATCAGTGCTACCAGGAGTTTGCTCTCTCCGTCTATTTGTGCTTAACATTCATGGGGGCTTGAAGATGTTGTAATCATAATCCGGCAGATCGAGATGATGATTTCTTGGTAGCCTCTTCCGGCTTTAAGGGCAAGCATTCACTTTTTTACTGTGCAGTTGGATGGGGTTTTGAGAGGATCCTCCACCCTGCAGCAAGACCAGAGCTAAAAGAGCTGACAAACATTTCGATGTTTAAATTTTTGTTCATGTTTACACACCCTTGTCTCCCTCTATCTAAAGAGATAGAAGATACATCAAAACAATAAAGAGAAGGGGATATTATCCTTGCATGTACTGATACAACATAAATATTTTGAACTTTTATCACATAGATAAGGAAAAACAATCCTGTTTCCACACCACTTTTTACATCAAATTTTGCCACTAGCAGCTTCATTTGGCTATTGTCAAGCACACTGCATAAAAAAATGCGTGTGCTCGGAGGGTGGGTTATGCACGAGTGACGTTAAAGTCGGAGCAAAAGAGCGATAGAATGGACGTGGCTATGGAAGCTGCAAAACTCTCTATCATCCAACGCCTTTCAAGGATCTTCGCACTTGTGATCTAACCTTGGTTGCCGGACCTGCGGCTCCAGAAAGGCCTCCAGCCTTGACTTGAAAGACCTCGGAAGATAGTCCCCAGCACCACACCTCTCGCTTTTCTCCTCTTCCCGTCGGCGGTGGGTGCCGGCGGGCGCCGGGCTGTGGTGCGTGCCGTGGGGCAGCGTGCCTCCGCTCGCTCGCCAAGTCTCCCCACGGCCCGGTGACGATAAATATGCCGATAAATCTGCCGCCGCTCACGCAGGGCTGCAGGCTGGCACCCACCGCCTTCCCGCCCGCCTTACGTGCTCCTAATCACTCTTCCTGCAGGAGCAACAATACCGGATCAGACGGCGGCGGCACATTTTTTGTGCCGGGTACCTGCCTTAGCGGAGGCCTTTTCTTTTGAATTGCAGCCCACGACCAGCTGGACAGAGCGGCAAAGGGGCCGTCGGCGCTCGGTAGGAAAGTCGTGGGAGGAAGGCAGCCCCGTGCAGAGAATGGCAGGAAAGCCGCTCCGCTTCCCGGTGGCCCTATCTGCTGGGAGGCGGCGCGGCGCCTGGAGCCTGCCCGCCCTTCACGCGCTTCCCGGGATTTCCGAGTCACAGCCGTGGCTCCCGCTAACAGCCAAATATTTCACTCCTGAGACATACTACACTTCCTGATATAGGATGCACTTGCATGTCTCCCGGTGACCTTAAACACTAATAAAGGAGTCATAATATGACCTAGACGGGCCCTGAGAGCCAGCTGTGGCGCGAGGGATTGAAGGGGAGGTTGAACGGGTGGGTGCGCTTGTCTGCTCGCTGTCTGGCAGCTTTCTTGTCGTGTTCTTTTCCTCTTGATTACGCGGGGAAGGAGATTTTAAAATACGTTCGTGTTGCCCTTTTGCCAGCGGCACAAGTTAATGAAAAACGTGAGTGTGCTGACAGTTCGGGCTCCCCAGCAGCTCCGGTTGCCTTGCTCTTGCTCCCCCACAGCAGCGTCCTACCAAGGAAAACAGCGACGTAGCGCGAACGCCAACCCTCCTACGCTGGCGCTAATTCCCACTGCCTGCACAGGCGAGAAACCACTGTGCCTGCGCATCACGGACCTTTTAAGGCCACTTTGCAGTTGTAAACCAAACAGAGATATCCAGCTCCCGTCCAAATCACGGACTGAAGAAATCCTCAGGGTTCTCGATGTTGTCGGACCAGATTCTCATCTGCTGACAACAGACTTATTTGCATTCAAAACAGCGGAGAACTTATCCCCTTTGGTGTAAGGAAACACAGCAGCTATCGTTTGCTGCTTCCTGCCACACGTTGAGTTTTGTGCTGCCTTGGCCCTACAGCCTAAGCAAGAATAAGCAGAAAGAGGCTAATTTTGGATCATGCTGACAATCCAGCTATCAACCATAAAATGTGCTCAGACTTGCTAAGTAATGAGTGAATGATGACTTTGTTACCAGCAAAATGGTCAGTGTTACAGAGATCAAATGCAAGTGGAGGAGAAACAAGAGACCACCGGGAAAGAGGCAGACTTTCTCGTCAGCAGAGAACTGTTTTAACTGCTTTAATAGCTCTAAAAATACTTAATTTGACCATGAACCTATGTTATTTAGATCTGTTTATTTGTAAAAGGAAGGATAACAGTCTGTCTTCAACTCTATATTACATAAGATCAGCTGACATTTGCTATGATATCATAGACCAACAAAATGAAATAACTTGCAGGGAAAATATTGACTTTCTTTGCCTGAAATGAAGCCAGCAGACAGAAGAGAGATGAATATGAAATAAGAGAAAATATTAGAGCATTCGTACCCAGACTAAATTTAGATACAAGTGATGCATGACCTAATTCAGAAAAGCTCAAGAAAAAGATCTTAGACATTATTATTATTAATATAAAAGCTTTAAGTTGCAGAAACCAACCCTCAGCAAATGAACAATGACAAATGAACAATGCAGTGAGACAATTCTCATAACTGATGAAAACTAAAGCACACCATGATCTCATCATCCTCCGGTACTTTCACATAATTCCGACTGATTTTGACAGGCCCTATGCACACATTTCAGAAGGAGGCCTTTAGTTGCACAGAGAAACAGGAGGCAGAACCTGTGCATATGGCAATTCTTAACACTTGCTGTCACCACACAGCCCAGCAGCTCAAAACATTATAGATCTTCTCTCAGCTAACACCCTAATCAAATAACCTCACATCTGACATGCCCTTGGAGTATCAATCTGCCTTCAAGACTCTTTCCCAGGATCTGACTGACAAGGGCAATTAATCAGGGCTGGGTCCACTGTAGCCAACAATGTGACACCAGTGCAAAGTTGGTGAGAAGTCCATGACAGACCTCTTTTTCTGCATCAACTTTATTCTTGACATAGTGCTGTTGCTCACTTACCACTGCAGTTTTTTAAATAAATGTATGTTTTAGAAACTGTTGGTAGGATATGTTTCTCAGTTTGATTCAACCCAGTAGACCTCAACTGCAATTTCTACAAAATCCTATTCACTCATTCCACTTCTGTACAAAGAGAACAAAGCAATGTTGACTGTCTTTGAATATTTCTGTCTGTCTGGGAGATGTCTCCAAAATTTCCTCTCTACATTCAGAACAGTCCCCTGCATGACTCTTCTAGGGTCTGATATATCCAGTTCGTTAATTTAATTCACCATCATGGCTATGGAAAATGCTTCTCCTGACATTTTCCCAAATTCTTAGTTTTTAATCCAATACATCTAAATAACAACTCATTATGTCCCTCCAATCCTAGACTTGGAGGGGATGAAATGCTGTCTCCCATGTGCTCTAGGGTTTTAGGATGGTAGAAGTTTTGAAAGTTAATCTTTCTTTAATATTTATAGGAATTGATTCATTACACTATACCTTCACTACTGAGGTTACACTTGTGTTCATAAATCACACCAAATCAAGAACTGTGTTGAGGACCTGATCCATTCAGCGTCTGACCTGCATGGAATAAAAGCAGATTTAGAAGATTTTGGAGACCTTGCCACTTCTTAGAAAATCCTGGATTTTTGTGTTATTTCTGGTTTTTATAGCATCTGATTAAGCAATACTTCTGTCTCCCATTGTCAGCATCCCCCTCCAATGCTCCAGGCCTCTCCATCTCTTTCCTTCTCCCCGTTGGCCTTTGTCTGCTGTTTCTGTCATGTATTTCTGCACACCATTTCAGTTTCTTTAAATGCATCACTATTGAAGCCTCAGCTGATCTCAATTTCTATGTCACACAAGGAAAAAAAAAATAAAAAAAACCAAACCAGACTTAAATACCATTTGCTTTTTACTGTTTAAAATGCACCATAAGTTCACCTCATCTCATGTGCGTGTTTCCATTCTCCTCCACATCAATTTTTCCATGGAAACTTGCACAAGCGTCATATAGGATAGTAACGCCCCATGCCTGGGCTGCTCATGCATGCATGCGAGGAGGAGGGGATTGCTGGGAAGGTAAGTGTGACAGACAGACAAACGGCCTGCGGCTCTTCGGCACATGTGTTTCTCAAGCTCCAGTTGTGAGTTGACATGTTTACATTTCAAACCACTCACAGATTGCAGCGGGTGCAAACAGGCATCTTCAATTATTCGTGCGGCCTCTTCCCCATAAATAAAATATCAAGGAAGAAAGAAAACTGCCTTCTAGCCTGTTTACTGCCAGGATTTATTCCATCTTGTTGTACCCGAGCAGAGCAACTACGAGGAACGCCTCAGCTGTCGTGGAAATAAAAAGTTAGGACCAATAAGACCAGACAACGGTCAGATAGCTGCACTCCCCCTGGGTCCAGGAGAAAGAGCCCCAGTGAAGGGATGGCTCTGCAGCAAGGGGCAGGTCGGCGTCCTGCATGCCGTCCAGGCATATTTCAGTACGTCATCATGGATCTGCTGTCACCCCGAACAGGGAGCCAGTGGCCACATCAGGCCGACTTGCCCTGGAAGTGGGGCATGATCCGGTGCAACAGCCCCGCAACCTCCCCGGCTGATGCCGGCACTCCCACCGGTTTTGCATGACGGTTTAGCTCAGGTGCCATCTATGTCGCATCCAGTTCCTACGTACTCCAGTAAAATGCCGAAATGGTGCCAAGGGAGCTTCTTTGGGGCTACAATGCACATTTGTTTGTTCAGTCAGACCTTTGTCCATGATGGTAACTCATCACAAAAAACCCAAGTGCAGCAGTTATGTCTTATGTGAATCTCATGTAGATTTAGAAATAGCTTCGGTCTAGGTAGATTTAAGGTGGCATTTTTTAAAGCACTTATTTATCAAAGCGACTTTAGGGCCTACCGCCTTCCAGCTTTTGGTGAGCGTAATGGCTTGCCCTAGCTGGCACTTCACATGAAATTGGGCTTCACACTTCTTGACTGATAGATATCAGGCCCCTGGTGGACATTCCTGGTTGGCATATGGCAACGTAGACATGAACGTGCAGTCATGGGCCCCGTGCAGGGCACAACCATGACTTCTATGCCTTTGCCCAGTGCACAGGTGAAAACAAGCATTTCACTTCACGCTGGGCATATTAGCAAAGAGTGCCGAGCTAGGTTCTGCCAGTTCCCTTTAAATTCTGAAGCTTTATAAACTAATGAACAAGAAAATGATAGGCAAATAAACTAATGAGAGCAGAGAAAATCCACACATTCGGGAAGACAAGTCTCTCTGTGGAGAGAGTGGTTCAACAATATTTAGATAGTTTTCTTTTTCACTATTCCGTAGGAGCTGTATTCATCCTGCCTTCAAGAACTGGTGCCCCGGCTTAATCAGATTTATACTAAGCCTAATATTTAAGTTCTCAAGAACAATTTGAGATTTCCTTCCAGTGAACATTAGAAAATGATACCGTGATTAGCCATGATATCTCTCTGACTGAGACTGCTAAACAAAACAAGTGTCTGGCACAACTATTTGATTTGGGAAGAAAGAGAAGCAAGAGTAATGACAGCCAGTTTCCAGGTTTTTATTAGAGGAAATGTTTTTGATACAGAAGTCCCATCCCAGATGTATTTAAGTTCACATACTAAACACGAGTTGTTTCTAAAACATGTAAAAATTCATAAAAGCTGATTAACATGATTTCTTAGAGCCCTCTGTTCACTTTTTCCTTTATGTATCCCCAACAGTTAAAAGAATTATGACATAAAAGATAACTAAAGGGTCAATCCTGCCCAAAGATAAAGTACTCAGTTAACACAGGAGCAGAATTTTGCCCAGATTTACCTTTGAACCATAAGGACTTTGTTAACACAAAAAGAGACAACCTTATTTTTCTGAGGAATATGATGCCATTAGAGCTCTTGAAGAATAAATGAAATCTTTTCCTGCATTGTCCCATACAGTGTTAGGAAAATAGTGAACTGACTTTCTTATCACATTTCTGCCTTGATGCACAAGGCAGAAAAAAATTGCTGAATAAATTCTGAATTTCAGGCCAAACTGGAAAAAGTTAGAAAAAACTTGCAGATTTAGCCACTGTGACAATGAAACAAGTGACAGAACAGAGCTATGCAACTTTACATTTTGTTTTCCGTGGTTCAGTTTAATCCCTCCTAAGAAAAGTAGACCTAACACTGACTAGAGGGCTGTTGCTTTTTCTTCATGTCACAGAAATTCAAATTTCAAAGTGCTTCTTACTCTGTTCTGAAAGTGGTTTAAAAGTAAACATCTGTCTTTCATCGGCTGGATAGTAATTGAAGAAAATCTATCATTAACCCCCCAAGTACCTCTGCAGAGTCTGGGTCACTGGGAGTAAGCGATGCTTGGGGCTCTTGGGGTTCTTGGGTAAGGAGGAATCCAGTGCATCTATACCTCTTTCTGTGAAGAAGGGAATATGGCATCAAGGGTCCCTTTCTGCAATACAGCTGGGAGGTAGGATAAAAGTCAGAAACGAATCCTAAAACAAAACATCAGCTACAGTATACGTCTGTTCCTACATGTGTTCCCAATAGTGTCCTGAAGACAGACTTGTGTATTTGTTTTTAAAAAAATGAGAGTAGCATCTGTTACAGCTGAACAAAAAATATACTTTATTGTATCTTTATGTATGAAACCACATTCAGTCCTTTCTGTCATTTGCCTTCTCTCACGTTTGGCACCCAGGGCTATCTACTGTTCTCTTCTGAAGCAGCCTTACTTGTTCACCTTCTAGCAAATACTTGAGCACATTCAAGCTGCAGGTACTTGGCACTCCGGGACATGATCTAATCTGTTAAGTGGGAAGAAAATGCATTTTCTCCTTTCTTTGACATGCCACCAAATATATTTCAGGGAATATGAAACACAGAGGAGAGGAGTCAGTCTGAAATCCTTTACTCAGAGCCTCCAAAGGGGCATTTCCATGTGCTTGGGATGAGTGCTGGATACCATTTCTTCAGAGCAAGCGATGACAATGAGCTTTATCCCATCCCAAACTGTCTACCCCAGGATGAGGAACGTCCAGACTTGACAACTTCAGGCAATTTAAACTATTACCTGCTAAATGGCTGTGGAGCCACTAGGGCAGGGGGTGGTTTGGGTGTTGGTGTCCTCCATCCATTCTGGTGCTTTTCAGCCAGGACAGCAACATCTCTTTGAGCATGGAGTAAGCCAAAAAGTGATGGTAGGTAGGCTTGGAGAGACCCAGGTGCTGTGACCCACTGCTAAGACATCGTGTGTGTTGCATCCAGCATTTAAGATAACACACAAGCATTCAAGGGACAAACGCCTAAATGTCTTTCAGCTTATTCTGTTTTGTTTTATGGGGATTATTGTGCCATGCATATTACCGTGGCATCTGAGCAGTGTGTTTCCTGTGGCACACAAATCAGCCTACAACTAGATCTATTTTTACCAAAAAAAAGGATTTCTGTTCACAAGTCAACTAGACACTTTTGAAAACATGACTCCCAGTCAGACTAAGCTCCTTGGATTTCCCCCAGAGAAGAGGCTGGGATGCCTGGGACCTACCAGCACAGAAGTAGTTAATTTCTATGAAGACTCCGAGAAAGAAAAACAGTCTAAGAACAGCCTTGTGTTGGGAGGAGGGCTAGAAAACGAGGCTGTTGCTGTTGTTTTCATTGTGTGCACTCTAATCAGAGAGAGTAAGAACAATAATGCATGTAATGCTGATTTTGGACCGTTTCCATGCAGCTTTTCCCAGGCTAGGCAGCCTTGGGAACCACTGATAGTGTGGCACACCAGGGGCACAGCCTCAATCACCAAGCACAGGGCAGGGCAGCCTTTTCTGCGGATAAAATATGTGAGGGATGACAAGAATCTTCCCAGCATGGGAAGTGGCAATAACAAAAAAAAATATACAAGGGGCTGAAGCTGAGTGCAACATCCACTGCAGAGCATGCCTGCAGGCAACGCTCAGATTTGAGAGGTAGACTGCTATTTTTCATTTCCTCCCCCATTTTGTGTTTGTTTGTTTGTTTGTTTGTTTTCCCTTCTTTCATTAGATGCCCCCCTCCCCCTCTCAGCACCACTTTGAAGCCAAGATGAAAGAAATGCTGTGGCTGCTGGCAAGGAGCACACACAGGGAGACCGACTGAAGTGTGCTTTAGTTTAAGATGCCATGGCTTTTTTTTTGCTTTTTTTTTTTTTTTTCCTAAGTAGGGGAGGGATGGGGGGGAGGGGAGAAGAGGAGAAGAAAGTTATTCAGCTAAAAACAATATATTACACTTCATTGAAAAGCATATTGTACAGCTTGGCTTGAAACATGGTCCTAATTTTTCAAAGCTTTGCTCTTCAAGGACAGAGGGTTTGGGGTAGCTAAGATGTGGCATCCTCCCAGACAGCAACTGCCCATATTTTATTCATAAAACCTGTCACATCAGTGTATGATGAGAATTGACACAACGAGCTGTAGCTTCGTGACCTGTTTTGAATAAGTCGGTCAAACCAATGATGTTTGCCCCTTAGTAGCAGAAATTCATATAGCCGCTGTGGGGTGGAAAGAAGTCACTTGCCACCATTTTTGTTCCTAAAACAAAGAGATGCTTTTGAACAGTAACAATAAAAGGATCAATTTGTTTTCTTTTCTTTTCTCTAGGCAATTGATTTCTTTTGACATCTACTTAAAATGAAAGAAAAATCTGTTGGGGGAAGGGGTAGAATTCACACACCTCTGCCTTGACACTGGAAATACTGGAAGACACGATTACCTCGGATTACCCAGATCTCTGGGGAAATCCTGGTGCTACTGACATCAGCAAGGGATGTATTGATGACTTCAGCATAGTAAGGAGTTCAAATACCACCGAGTTCGTGATGTGTCATCCCAGCCGGCAAGGAAAGGGCCCTTCCACTCCCCCAGACTTGCCACGGTGCTAGGAAAGTTGTGCAAAGACTCTGTAAAATCCAGAGGAAAAGGAAGGTCACCATGGATGGTTGTAATATTTTCTCCTGCCTTCAGCTTCCAGCCCTTGCCCCTATAAAAGTGTCATTCACCACTAGAATTTCATGCTTATTTAATATCTGTTAGTCACTGTTAAACTGCCAACAGCTAGCTAAATTCACACTAATGTTCTTTTAAATATGCAGCAGTCCTACCATTTACAATCATTATGGAATTAAACTGTAGAATTAAACTCTCAGGTCAAATACCTTAACGTATATCTAAACCAGCATTAATTAGCATGTCCAAGGATTTTTTGGAAGCCCTTGAAGAGAGCAATTACAGCAATTGGTGAATATCCTTTGAAGGGTGGATTGCATGCAGCTTAGCAAGTTAGAACTTCTGACTATTAATTTATTTTGAACTAATTCTGACCCTGCTTCTGTCTGCTAACTGCAAGCCAACTTTCAAAGGCCAAGTGTACTGGTGTTCAAAGTAGGCCAAGTTTTCTGGAGAGTAGAGAGCAGTAAGCAATCTCTCAAAGGGATGGGGCTAGTTCAGTATCAGAGATTAATGGAGAAAGAAAAGAATCACAGAACAGGTGTTATCACAACCTGTTACACAGAAAAATAATTTTATAGCAACAGGTTTTGCATATGGAACAATCCAGGGTCCGCGTTAGGAAACAGCACAGCCATTGTACGAGTTTCTTGTCACACCATTAACAGAGAGGATTTGTTTCAAAATAAGGTGTTTCCAAACAAGCAGCAAGCGGGGCAACAGACCCATTTGCAGTTGTGGCATCGCAAGAGAATCATGAGCAGACCTTTAAATGACAGAGAGATTATAGGGCTTGAAGAGGTTTTCTGACTCGATGCCAAGGAAGGACCAGTTATATCTAAACTATTCCAGGTATGTTTATGGAATCTCCTCTTTAAGATCTCAAATGATGGAGATTCCTCAGTTTCCCCAGGTAACATAGTTCAGTGCATAGCTGGCTGCACATTAAAAATAATTCCTAAGATCTTCCCCAGTCTCCTTTATTACTGTTTGGCATGCGTGCATCGCATTCTTCTGGAAGGCAAAACTCATTACACGTTAGCGTTTTCATTTGGGCTGCCTTTATCATTAATAGGTCCGGTCAGGCCCAGCTTTCCTCCTGATGGCTTCGGGATGGTGCAATTAAAGTTGTAATATGCTCCAACTCTTTTATTTGCTGCATTTTGCCTAGCCAAATTCTAATTGTCAGACTCCCTTTTGCGAGTACCGTGATACACTTCCTATCGCCATTGTTTTAGAAACACAGGCCCTTTCAGAAGCGTAAGTAGGAGGGGATCAGAAGAGGAAACGTCCAACACTAAATCAATTGCAGTGACTGGGTGCCAAGACATTGGGCAATGAACTTTGCATATCAGACGACCACATGGATCTCTCTCAGTCTGAACTGACAGGTCAATAACATTCCAGAACTGAAGTAATTTTAACTGAAAGATAGAAAGAATCAAACAGGACAATTCTGCATATGGTTATTCTCCTGATACTACGCAAAACCCGGCTACAAATCAAGAACAGCAGAGTGAGGAAAAAGCTAGGATCCGTAAAGAGTTATTTTTCAATGTGGTGAGATTAACAGAGTTCTCAAAAATTCTCTCTTCTTAGATCAGTGGGTTTGATTTTTCCTTGGGATATTTGTAAAGTAGTGACACAGGAAAGGCACAGCAAGTTGTAATTCTTACCTAGCATCCAAGAAATACTCCAGTTACTGTAACCACCAGAAAGAAGACTCAAGTGCCTTCTGGACAGCCTCAGTAAAAATATCTGTTTGATGTGCCTCTGAGACAGAAAACTCAAATTGTAAGTGTTTCTAGGGGAGTTAACATTTGATAAAGAGATTGGACAACTATGTGAAGAATAAAAATATAGGGAATTATAAAAGATAATGCTGAAAAAATCCAGATACATTAAACCTGTTGCTTCAGGATTTAGATGGCTCTCAATACTGGTGGGGAGGAAGAAACCTGCTGGGGAAGAACAGAAATCTGCCTGCCTGTGTAAGGCAAGGTTTCCTCACTGAGTGTCTAGTGCTGACTGGTTTCTGAGGTAGCATATTGAACAGGATGAGCAACATACTGGTCCGACATGAGAGCTACCATGTTCCTAAAAAAAAAGAGGTATTTTGATAACTCTAGAATCGACCTCAAGGTAGCATCTTTTCCATTTTCACTATCATATCTGGCACAAAAATGTGTATGAGCTCTGGTCACTGTTTAACCTCATGCACTAACTTATTCTTTTTATCAGCTGAGCTCTAAGTGTCAGCTGCAACACTTCAGCGCTATACCCTGGCTTTAGTTTTGAATTACAGCATCCTACTCCCCCTGTACTTGTGTGCTCACCAGCCACGGGAGGCTTTTCCTGGCTGTGTGCCTGACCCCATGAGGCTCTGCGTGCAGAGCCCCATAGAAAAAAGCGGTAGTCCCTGCCTCCAGCACCTTTGGTGTAAAACCCTGTGCTGTCCTACAGATACAGCAACCACGACTTCTGTGAATCCTTGAGCTCTGCCTAGTTTACACCTCTTAATCTGCCAGACTACAAAATTCTGTTGATTAAACCTATTAGTTCTGTCAGTGAACTTTGAGTTTCATTTAGGGCCCAGCAAATGCTTTCGGGAAGTCAGCCACTGTCTCTGCTCCACAACAAAGCCGGGGACAGACGCAGCCTGCGCGCTTGTTCAGCAGCCTCCTCGAGCTCTGTGAGGATCACTCTTACCAACAAATTAACGGTCTAGTGTCTAAGGGGAAAGTGTCAGTTGAAGAGAATTTTTGCATTAAATAATTAAATATTCTTCATTAAGTAACACAGACCTACGGAAATGCTAAGTTGATTTTTCCTGCTTTATGAATGCCTTTGACAGGCAGCAAGTCCACATGAGTTACTGAGTGCCTGCAGTACAGGGCAGAGGCTTTTTAAAAGGTTACAGGGGAGTGCTGGTATTGCTTATCAAATTTGTCCTCTCCTATGTGTGACTGGTATAGTCAAGGGAAAATATGTCATAGATTACTTGTAACAGAGAGAGTAGATGTATTTTAAAGCACAAATAGATCTCCACCTTTGCAGTCTCTCAGCAGATCACAGCAGGCGGATAAAGGTTTGTGTCACTACTCCTGAGCTGTTCATAACGAGCTTGAAAACTTTCCCTAGTAACATTAGTCCAAAGCCAAGGCTCACTAGCCAGAGGAAAAACAGCTGTGTTGCCATGACCCACAGCTTTTAAGGGAACAAAACAATTAGTATAGTTATTTATAACTACTTTTGAAGAGTGTAAAAGTCATACATTTCAGTTTTTCCTTTGTGTTCCCTATAAACAAAATATCCCTTAAAATAATAGTGTTAAGAGTAAAGACACGCAAGATATATGACTGTGACAAATAATCGTCTCTTCTAAAAAGACAGGATTTGGGGTTTTTTTACATTCCTAGTATAATAAAGAAGATCATGTGCTTTTTTAAGGAGTGAGGAGGACATGTGTCACCATTGACATTTGAATCTTAGTCAATTATGTGTAGACATAATTCATAGTAACTGCTACACTGTCTTCTTCTGACCCTGTCAGGAGCAAAGAGAAGCTCAGAGAGCAGGGAAGCTCGGACCCCAGCCCCTTTGAAGCCAGGGCTTATGCCTCCAGCACAGCAGGAACAGCAGCAAGCAGGGATGGGGAGCAACGTGGAACCGATCAGACGGGAAAAAGATGGCGACACCAATTTGGTCCGGAGGTCAAATCCTTGCAGTCTTTCCCAAGTGCTCTCGCTCACTGAAACTTTTCTGTTCTTGTGCTTTTCTGGTGCAGTTTAGTTAGACCTGCTACACTGGCTGGAGTGCTTATCTAAATGAAGGTTATTATGCTTTCGGTCACGCTGCTCTCCTTTATCTGAAGCTCCCACCAAAATCACCGTGTCATTCTGGAACAAATAAGAGGTCTAATAAAGAGAACAAATATCTGAAGGCAATAATATCATATCTGAACGGATGCTTTCAGCAAAGGAATGCAGATTCAAAACTTAAATAAACTAGCAAGCAGAACTGTGACCCCTTCTCTTGCTGTCTGAGGCACAACAGGGGTGTCACAGAAGTGGTGCAAGAGACCAGAGCAAGCTCTTTTCTGCCGGCGATAAAAGCAAGGATACTGAAAGGATTACTGAAACTGGAACCAGGGAGTTCCTGACATGCGCCACGGCATTGCTGAAAAGGGAAGTGAGTAAAATCAGGTCTCTGGCTGATTGATTCTTTCGGCTCTTTGGGCTTGTTGACTGAGGGAACAAGAGACTCCTGAGCAGGTACTACAAGACTGCCAGAGTACTTTCCAACAGGCCCCTGTGACAAAACTATGGGTCTCACCTTGGCTGTAGATGAAGCTGCTGCTGCTACAAAAGAGCCCCAGCCATATTCCAAACAGGATTTTGATAATTTTTTTCTTTCTTCACTGGGCAACAGCTACAGATGCCAGCATGGTGTGAGCCAGGGATGCTCTTGTGGGTCCCAAAAGATAATGAATCCAAAGTGCAAGGCAAAATGTGTAACATTTCTACTGCTGAGAAGCCACCAGGGCAGAGATGTTCACTTTAAAAATCTGTCACAGATGTTACAGATTGCTAAACTGGGCACTTGACTCTCAAGTCCATTTCTCCATTTCTCAGCTCATGGAAATAATATAAGTCTAGCACTACCCAACCTATGTCTCCTCTATCCTGGTTAATGGCATAAGGGGAGTGTAGCCTTGAACATGGGGAGACCGGGGTTTAATTTTCAGCTCTGTCATAGTCTTCTGGTCTGACTTTGAACATAGCATTTGAATGTGTATCAGAATGCCGGGATGGGCCCTCCCACCCAAGATTGATCGTGAGATCAGCAACAAAAATGTTTGAACCCAATGCACTTTACTCAAATGGGAGTTTCCCACAATCAGCACATTCCTATTGCAAAGCAGCTGCTAAACCCCTTGCAAACATGGTTGGAAGCCCCAGGAGGACTCAGCCAGGCTGGAACCCTCTCTGCGAGGTTGGAGATGCACGCTGCTGCTGGACGGGCTATTGGGACATCTCCGGCCTGCTGTCAAACCGGTCACCCCACCATGGCAGTCCATTGTAGGGTTACCAGTTCAATGGCAGCCCAGTGAAGTCCCAGCAACAGCATGATGGGCTGCTGTGCTTGGACCCCGTCTGCTGTCCCTCCTATATTATCCCCCAGCCTCACACATGGAAGCAGCGATGGTGGTGGGGGCAGCAGCAGATACTGCTCATCTTGCTGTCGGTCTGAGAGCAGACAATGATTGTCTAGTTTTATTACACTCTTTGCTATGGTGTGTCTTGGAACAAAGATGTGGAGTAATTGCTGGAAATCCTGAAATTATAATGGCTAGTGCGTTGCGTAAGACAGCTCTGTTATTGCCTTCGCCCTCAGTATAGATCATCTCAACAGCAGGGGAGCATCCTCCTGTGCTGGTGCGCTGGGGTGTGTTTAACTCCATCTCTCTGGCACTCTTTTGGCTGTGCTGCGAGCAAGAGAGATGGCGTAGAAGACAGACTGAGTTGAAAGAAGAAAAGGTTTTCTGATTCAGTGTCTCTGTCTCCTCCTTTGTCTGTTGCTATCACACAGTGATTGAGTTACAGCAGTGCAAAGGAGGCTGTGGGAACGTCTCTGTCCACTGGCTGCAGAAGCAGAGAGACCCCCCAAGCCAGAGCTACAGCAGTGAAATAGTGCAGCAAAGGAGCCCTCCACCTTTACAAGCCCAGGTGGGGTCTGCAGCAGCTTTTATACACAATACGCCACTACTCCCAGCCTTACTACCTTCGTGATACTACCGCCCAACACTAAAGTTTTGCCTTTTCCTCCTAAATCTGATTTCCCGCATATCACTTTCATAGGTGACAGGGCTTAAAGTGGCCCTCAGTTTGCCAGTGCCTATATTTAAACATATTAAAGCAGCCTGATTTTCAAGGACAAGGTTCTTGAAACTCTTGCAATCAGCTCTTCTCCATTCGTCCCTGTACAACTGAGGCACTGAAGATCTTTAGCTAATACACAGATCCCACCTGACTCACAGTCCTTCTATGAAGCCTATAGAGATTGTGGAAAAGTCAGTGATGTTTTGAAGTGCAAAAGCATGAGCTATCTTCAAGATGGAAAGAAAAGCAATTCTAAGAGCTGCGTTTTTGGTTTTTTTTAGGTATAACTGGCAAGCTACTGGCAAGCTACACGATGCTGAAAGTTACTGCACGTAGGGGCTACCAATTGATTTGTGTAGGGCTTACCAGAAGTAGGGTAACAATCTGGAGAAAATCTGATTACCTGTTTTTCAGACACAGAAAAGGGAAGTAGCTGAATTTTGTAGTACTTACTTCGATAAGCTCTGTTTTGCTGTGTTTTGCTCTCACCTCTAGCTAAAATGATGTTCTGATTTTCAATGGATCCTTTGAAAATAGCACTATACATGTCAGATAATAAGAACAGGAAGTTGACTGTATATAGTTTTTTCCTGCTCACCATTGCTTTAATATTTTAATACTTTACTCTCTCAATATATTTATCCTTACAATTACCCCAGGATATCTGACATTTATACAGTACTAACTAAAAAAGGAAATAAGTGTTATATCATGTTAGCTGAAAATGGCTCCCTCAAGCCTTACCTGGCATCCTAATCACCAAACCAGTCTTTTTCTGTAAACTAAAGACATATATTCTGAACAAGTGTGTTGTAGAGATGATGATTGTTTCAATGACTGAGAAGCGATGTGTTTCAGTGGCACCCCTTTGTGGCTCTGCATATGTGCATATGTGTGTGCATAAAAGTTTGTGTGTGAAAACAGAGAAAACTAAGATTCACTTTTTCTAATCTAATCTATTTCTGAAGGGTTTTACACTCCTTCCTCTCACCTGCTTTCTCTCTGATTTGCTCTGTGGCTCTCCAAGCTGGTGGGAAGTTCTGACAATTTCTGAGATTGTGAGATACAGCTGAGCCAGCAGGATGGAGAGGTGCCATAAAGACTTTCAAAGAGCTGGCTGATGAGAACAGATTGGTGACAGAGCAGTTTTAAACACAAAGATGTGAAATTTGTACAGCAGAAAGATCCTAAATCTTTTCAAAAAGCTTTTACCAAAAGATGAGGAAAAGACTGAGGTACTCAATGCCTTCTTGCCTCAGTCTTCAATACTAAGATTGGTTATTCTCTGGGTTCCCAGCCCCCTGAGCTGAAAAACAGGGATAGGGAGCAGAACGAAGCCCCCATAATCCAAAGGGAAATGGTTAGCAACCTGCTACACCACTTAGAAGAACACAAGTCTGTGGGGCCAGATGGGACCCACTCAGGGGTACTGAGGGAGCTGGCAGAAGTGCTCACCATGCCACTTTCCATCAGTTATGAGCAGTCCTGGCTAACCAGGGAAGTCCCAGTTGACTGGAGGCTAGCAAATGTTATGCCCATCTGCAGGAAGGGCTGGAAGGAGGATCTGGGGAACTGTCAGCCTGACCTCGGTGTTGAGGAAGTTTATGGAGTGGATAATCTTGAGTGCCATCATGCAGCATGTACTGGACAACCAGGTGACCAGGCCCAGTCAGCATGGGTTTCTGAAAGGCAGGTGCTGCTTGACTAACCAGATCTCCTTCTATGACAAGGTGGCCCTCTTAGTGGATGAGAGAAAGGCTGTGGATGTTGTCTACCTAGACTTTGGTAATGCCTTTGATGATAGCATTTCCCACAGCATTCTCCTGGAGAAACTGGCTGCTCAAGGCTTGGATCAGCATACTCTTCACTAGGTAAAAAACTGGCTGAATGGCCGGGCCCAAAGGGTTGTGGTGAACGGAGTTAAATCCAGTTGGAAACCAGTCACAAGTGGTGTTCCCCAGGGCTCAGTGTTGGGACCAATTCTGTTTAATATCTTTATCAATGATCTGGATGAAAAGATCAAGTGCACCCTCAAAAAGTTTGCAGATGACACCAGGCTGGGTGGGAGTATTGATCTTTCTGAGGTTAGGAAGGGTCTGGATGGGCTGGATCAATGGGCCGAGCCCAATGATATGAAGTTCATCATGGCCACATGCCGGGTCTGCACTTGGGTGACAACAACCCCATGCAGTGCTCCAGGCTTGGGGAAAAGTGGCTGGAAAGCTGGCCAGCTTTCCAGGACCTGGGTGTTTTGATCAACAGCCAGCTGAATATGAGCCAGCAGTGTGCCAATGGCATCCTGGTCTCTATCAGAAATAGTGTGGCCAGTAGGACTAGGGAAGTGTTGGCCCCCCTCTACTCAGCACCGGAAAGGCCCCACCTTGAATACTGTGTTCAGTTTTGAGGCCCTCACTACAAGAAGGACATTGAGGTGCCAGATTGTGTCCAGAGAAGGGCAATGAGGCTGGTGTGGGGTCTGGAGAACAAGTCTTATGAGGAGCGGCTGAGGGAACTGGAGTTTTTTAGCCTGGAGAAAGGGAGGCTCAGGGGAGACCATATCACTCTCTGTAACTACCTGAAAGGAGGTTGTAGCGAGGTGGGGGTTGATCTCTTCTGCAAGTAACAAGTGATGGGACGAGACGAAATGGCCTCGTGTTCCACCACGGGAGGTTTAGGTTGGATATTAGGAAAAATTTCTTCACCAAAAGGGTTATCAAGCATTGAAACAGGCTGCCCAGGGCAGTGGTTGAGTCGCCATCACTGGAGGTATTTAAAAGACGTGTAGATGTGGCACTTGGGGACATGGTTTAGTGTTAAGTTTATGGTTGGACTCAATGATCTTAAAGGTATTTTCCAACCTAAATGATTCTATGATTCTGTGATTCATGACAAAGTACATGAATTGTTTACTCGCTACGTCAGAAGTGAGTAAATGCAAGAGTGAAGGCTAGCCTGGAAAAAGAGCGTATTGCAAGCTCATAGGACTGCTTCAAAAGAGTGTAACCACCCCAAACTTCAATATGGTCACAATACCAGAGGCATGTCCTCTGGATCTATAATGGCCATGTAGCCAAAACAGAATATCTGAGTCTGAGGGCTGTAGGTTTAGTGGCACAATGTCCACCAATGTTGAAAGAAGAGAAGGTCCTTATATCTGATCTAGCCTTACTACTTCCTTCTGTTCAGTAAGCAGTGCCAGAGTGTGGTCAATTTATATGGAGAGACTGCAAGAATCCAAAAGTTTTGATATCTGATATTTCTAGGATTAAAATACCATTCATTCACTCGTTTTATATGGCTATCACATTACAAAAAAAAAAAAAATCCTCAAACAGTACTATAGAAACACAATCAGAACTCAGAGACATGCTGTGATTTTTTTAGTTTTCTTGTGATGCAAGGTCTATCGATCTGCACCCTGCTTGTTGTAATTTGCCTCTTGACAGCACTTATCACTTTCCTTTAACTGCTCTGAATTCCTCCTACTTCTCCAATGTATGTGCTCTCCATCAGCTTTCTCATGGCTTCTTCACCATCTGTATTGTTTCAGATGTGAGACTTTCAATTGCACCACTATGGCCTTCCAAACTAGAGAAAAGGCCTTTTTCTTTGCCTAAAACTTCTGTCTCTGTGCTGGGATTGCTTTCTTAGGAAGACAAGAAAGGAAAAGAAAAAAAGGAGAGGAGAGGAGAGGAGAGGAGAGGAGAGGAGAGGAGAGGAGAGGAGAGGAGAGGAGAGGAGAGGAGAGGAGAGGAGAGGAGAGGAGAGGAGAGGAGAGGAGAGGAGAGGAGAGGAGAAGAGAAGAGAAGAGAAGAGAAGAGAAGAGAAGAGAAGAGAAGAGAAGAGAAGAGAAGAGAAGAGAAGAGAAGAGAAGAGAAGAGAAGAGAAGAGAAGAGAAGAGAAGAGAAGAGAAGAGAAGAGGAGAAGAGCAAAATGGAACAAGACCTTTAAGTACATCCCACTAAACATATTTTCTGGGATCTGCTTAGCACTATCTGTACACGTGTTACCAAGGGGAAATTTCTCACAATGAACTTTGATGTATTGAAAAGAGGGAAAAAGAAAAGAGGAAAAAAGAGAATAAAAGAAAAAAAAACCTGTGGTGTAATCCCCATGGGAAGACCATGTCCAAGAGTGACATTCTTGAGACTAATCTTCCCATATGTCCTCTCTAACAAGCACGGTAAGAAATAATTGCAACCATTCCTGCTTGAGTCGTATACTCTGGCAAAAATTATTTCACCAAAAGAGCATTCTTCTGTGTGAGTCCCAAGTGTCTGTGCTAGGCTGGGAGGCAGTGCTCACTCACCCGCTTACCAACATTCCTGCTCTCAAAAGAGTGGCATTCAAGTACAGAGCAGGTTGCATTTTCTGGTATAGTGAGTAAAGGTGACTCTCGCTGTTACTGTAAATTAACCTGTCAACACTAGCCAGAGAGCCAAAGCCAATAAAAATAATGGGCCTGTTAGTGAAGAGCTGTTGACATAGCATTTCAAAAAGACAAGTTCAGCACTTGGGGCTGCAAGGGCACCAAGTGGTTTGGTTTTGGTTTTTTTCCAAGTTTGTTTGGAAAATGCAGAAAAGTGGGGAACATTCAGCATCATCTCCAGCCTGTTAGCGTCTTGGGGAGGGCATGGACAGCCTGAAATTTTCAGCCCCGAAGGCCACCTGAGATTGTGTACTTAGCTTGCATATCTATATAACCAGGGGGTTATATGAGTTAGTAAATCATTTTCAGCCATGATGCTCCTTAAAGTGTGCCTTTAGAACTGATGACTGAAAATTGAGCCCCCAGCGTTCTCAACCATTGCAAAATTATCACATAAATTCATGTTCTCTCCCTCAGTTGCAGGAGGCACTCGCATATCTCTATATGGAAATCACTGGCATCTCCATTTTCTCTTAAAAGCACCTTTTTACTGCAGGATCAGAAGTACAGGTGGACTTGAAAGGGGAAGAGCACAAGCACTTCTTTGTTCAGAGTGGTTTTTGAGTAGCCATTTGTCTTCAAAGCTGTTTATATTCCAGCAAGTTGTGTTACAACTACTATGAAGTGATTTTGAAAGTATTGTTTCCAGTACTCAGGAACGATTCCTGTTGTGCTCCTCACCATCTTCAATTACGACAGTACATGCAGAGCTCATCCCACTGGCCAGATCAGGGCAGTCCCTTAACCAAAGGGAGCAAGTACAAAGGATGAGGGAGCCTGTAAACAAGATGTGTGGTGGAGTGTGGGAGGGAAAGGAGTAATCCTCTGTGCCCTGGTGGCTGGGACAGAAATCACCTGTGGAGTGACTGGGACTCAATTCAGTCATTTTGACTCTTCTGATGTTCCTTTGACTCTTCCAGACACGCGGCCACATGGTTAGAGCACTGATGTTCAGGTGTTTTAGGCTCAGTCCCTGTCTCAGCTAGAGACTAACTGAAATGCTGGATGGGCCAAGAAATCTTACATGAATGGGATGACAGCTCTTCTGTTTTCCCACCCAGGATCTGCCTTATTGGTGTGTCATAGCTATGAGGTCATCAGGCCAGGATTGCCTCTCTCCTTATGTCTATGCAGTGGCTGCCACAGGGACACCAATGTCACTGAGAAACTGCATGGTAGCTCCAAAAAATAAGCAGATGGCGGGATGCCCACATACGACTTCCGCTTTTTATCTTTTAACAACGGCTGCTACCAAGCACAGCTTTATCTCTCTGTACTACCATCCTCTCCGGATAACTTCACCCAGCATGAGATAGTGGTCTGCCGCCTCCTTTTGATGCCTTCAGTTTCTTCCACCAGGGTTTGGCAGACTCTCCATTACGGGCAGGAGTACTGATTGGTTCATAGGCCGGAAAAATCTTTCACAAGTTGTTAAGATTTTACAACTATTTGACTGCAAAAGTGTTACCTAATACCCACATAGAGCTCTACACCAGCGAGGTGTCATCTGCCCCAGACAGAAATGCAATAACATGATTCCCATCTCAAAGAACCTGCGGTCTCACTAGCTAACGCTTCCTGCACTGCTAGCCCTTGCCTCTGCTAATTTGCAGTACAGCTTCCTAAAAAAATTGGTTTTAAATACAGTGTTTGGCTCAGAAATATTTTTTTTTTTTTTTGTGAACCATGATTTGGTTTTGGATATCTTTAGCATAAAGGAATTTAGAAATTAAATGCTAGGTTTACCAAGTGACTTTAAAAACCCTGAGAACATGTTATGCCCTGATCCTACATCCTTAACCAGGAAAGCTCATTTGTTGCACTGTTTACTGAGGAAACACAAATTCAACACTCCTCCTTGTGTCTCTACTGCAGAGAACAACACATTCGCATTTGCGCCCTTTGCTTCTTGGGAACTTGTCTCAACGCTCAGAGAAGGTGCTCTGTAGTGGAGCTCTCCCAATATTTCTAACTGAAGCTTCATCCCAATTTATAGAAAGCAATTAAAGTAATTAATTGCCCACTCAGACAAGTGCTATAGACACCAAAATATAAGAATGGGTTGTGGGGGAGGGATGTGCACCCATCTCTTTCTTCTCTGCATTGTGAAAGCCACTAAGTCACCTCATGAATCAAGCCTCCCAAAATTCAATGTTTCCTTCTGAAAATGTTGAAATGAACCAGTTAGGCATCTCCAGAATTTTATTTGTTTGTTAGTTTTTGCATCAGCCAAAATTAGTTGTCCTGCTTGACCCGGTGTCACAAGCTTGAACTTTTTTGGGTGAACACTTGATTTATTGGGGAAAAGAGAACAATTGCAAAGTCTTGGTCTGTGCCCCTTCCTTCTAAGCCAGGTCCAACAGCTGGGGAGCAGAGCCCATGCTCCATCGCGCCTGGGCATAACGGGCAGCCTCTGACCGGCAGCAGGAGGTTAGCTACTTGTGTGGCAGCATGTGGCATTTCTTCTTAGGAAAAAAAAAAAGAAATCACCAAAGCAAAAACAGATGATAGAGAGTAGCCGTTGCCGAGATACTACAAATAAGTAAACAATCCTTGGGCTTTGTGCTGTTGCTATTTTTCTTTAATGAGGATTGTGGGTGGGAGGCCCTGGCGCCTCTTCAGTGCACCCAGCCTAGAAAAAGAGCTCTTTCCTAGCCTGATCAGCTTGATGAAGAGACAGGAGTGGTTCCTCCTGAGCAACCCAGCTCACAGCTGGGGAGTATTCCCCCGCTTTGAAGGTTTCTATTGCTGACATCAGTATAAAATTTGAAAACCCTGTCTCTTCTCCTGGATCATATCATGCCGTGCGGTTCTGCTCCTACAAGAAGAAGCTGCTGTCAGGGACTTGGCAGGCTTCCCAAAACTCAACAGTTGAGTGACAAGGAGTAGGGAAGGGCACTGTACCAGGGCTAGTAATGATTTTTTAGCCTACTATTAGGTATTAAAAACTATAGAGAAGATGCCCTCACAGGCACAAATCATCTCAATTGTAAGCTGATGGTAGAGCGCATAAAATCTCATTTTGAGGACAAGCCAACCTGTACCACATCAGTCATGGGCTTTTTGGGTATACTTGCAAAATATTTTCCTGCACTCTTCAAACCTCATATTTTTCCGCTATGAGACATGTTCAACAAAACATAATGATTCCAATGGGAAGGAGGTAGAGAGTTGTCCCTGGAAACACCTTCAGGCTACAACTTCTATATCCAAGTATTCTCCTACTTCAAGAAGACTCATTCTATTTTCTTGCAAACTGCAATTGCTCTTACACATGGTTTTAACAGTTCTGCTGTCTCTGGACTTCCATGTCTACTTCTTTGCACAAAACTGGCCCCGTTACTGGAAAAGAAAGATGAGGCGGTTCTTTGAGATTCCAGCTGGGCACCAAATGGATTGTTCTTCTCCATGATACAAACCCAGCCTCCTGGGAGCCCACAGAAAAGAAGGCAGCATTGCTTTTTCACTCCTGCAGTACACTGGGACACTGCTATTGCTTGTGTCTCTTTCTGCATATGCAGGCCTGATCCCTCATGGATTTTTCTAAAAACGGTCAATAATGTTGTTTACACACCTGTAGTGAGGGGCAAGAGTATTTTGTGTGTAATTCAGGAAAGGGACTGCACTGGGTAAGGGCTGCTTTCCTTGCCAAACATCAGTTTGAACGTGAAGGTCTGTAGCTGCTCCTTTGGGGTTGTGCACTGCCTGTGTAGATTGCTTCCTCTTCCAGATACCTCGGTAGAACCTGCTGCTACTGCTGCCACTATTCCTTTTCTTACAAGTAAATGTACAATAAGTACTAACTGCAAACTTTAATGAATGCACCTTTATGTTCAAGGGAAAAGCAAGAACAATGTGGGCTGACCAGACCAGCTGACTGCTTACAGTCAGCTGCTGCCAAACAAGGTGCAAGGGGGGAAAACTGAAGTGCCCGCCAAATGCGTCACTCTGGGTGCCAGCTCAAAGGGCACGTGGTTTCCCACAGACTTGTGTTTCAAAGCTGGTGTCTGGAGAGGAGTAAAGTTTCTTCTTTGGAAAGCTCTGTCTCCAGTGGATTCTCAGGTGTCTACTAGGGTTGCACTCCCCTAACAGTGTTTCTCGCAGCTGGGGTGATACAATAGGCTTGTGTGATTTCATGAAGCTTGCAAGAACATCTTTAATACCTTGGTGATCCCTACCAACTCCAGCTGAAATTGGCCAGCCAGTTTGAAAGATATTGAGAGATGTGAATATGAACAAACACTTGCATACCACATTAAGTGGTATGTTGGCAGTCTTATTTCTTAGAAAACCCAGCTACTAAGTAAAACAAAACCACAAGTAATGTCATTGGCAGTAGTGTCCGCAGTCCCCTTACCTGTTGTGGTGCTGAGGACACCCGCAGGCCTTACTGTTCCCAACCAGCCTCCCCTGGGGTACCCCTACCCTGCCCACAGCTCAGCACCCCATTTCAGCTTAGCCTGGGGCAGTCAGCTGCTGCCTCAGCGGCGCCGTAGCAATGCTGTCTTCAGCCCTATCTCCAGGATGTACTGCACCTATGCCAGAGATAGCGGGTCTCCTTGGTGTACACTGTAGCTTGTCTCTAGTCCTGTCTCTGGCCCTGGATGGACTTTGGACCCATGCAGTAGCCTTGCCCCATCTCCTCTTGCCTCTGATGGCAGCACCTGCATGGTCCTTGGCCCTGGTTTGTTGTTTGCCATGCCGGGGGCTGTTGATAGATGCTGTTACAGCCTCCAGATCTGCCCACCACGATCAGACCCTGTGGAACAGCACCCATTGGTGAGAGCTTGACTTGCACTGGGATACCCCTCTGCTCTTGGCTCGTCCCCCTCTGGGAGCAGACTCACCCTGATGTTACCTATGAAACAGCAAAGCACATGGGGAGCTGTGAAAGTTGCTGGAAGACTTGCATTAAAACAGGTACTACAAAACATGTCTAAGGTACGTACCTAAAGAGACTGAAGTTTACAGGAGTCTCTTTTCAGGTCAAATAAACCATCAAGATAAAATTACCATAAATGTTTTCATAGCAGACAAGAAAACCTGATCATTTCTGGCCGGGAGAAAGGGCTCCATCCATCCTTGTCAAAGAAGACTTCTAAGAGTCAGATGGCACCCCAACATATCAAATATGGGGGATCGAGCCAGTTAGTGCTAGGTCTGTAAATATCACCTCTTAAAAGTGTAAAACCATATGAAGCACATTTATACAACCTTTCACTAGAAAATTTGGGGCTCACAAAAGGGGATTAATGTCACAAGATTTTGGGAGAGGAGAAAGAGGGCAAAAATGAGCAATGATATCTCTGCTTATCAAGGATTTATCACTTCATGTGTTCAAAAATTACAAATACTTGAGATGACCTTAGCCAGCAAGATGATATTGTTTGGGGCATCTTTTCTGGTGAGAAACTACTGAAAAAAGGGGTTTTTTTTGTGTGGAGACCCTTTAACACTAGGAATTATTTCTTATGAAAGAGGCTAAATAGTTCACACGCAAAGTCACAACTCTGCATTTATACAAGTCTTATCAAACTAATTCATGAACAATGGCTTTTTAGCAGAAAAGCTTTAAATAATAAGTACAGCATTGTGGCATGT
Organism: Vanellus vanellus; assembly: GCF_965231255.1. Lineage (NCBI taxonomy): Eukaryota > Metazoa > Chordata > Aves > Charadriiformes > Charadriidae > Vanellus > Vanellus vanellus. The sequence continues at coordinate 70,045,772 of NC_138907.1, read as the reverse complement.
GTTACAAAGGAAAATATAATATTAAATAACTCCTACAAGGCTTAAGGACATGTAATAATCACTGGAAGCTGGAAAAGCTTCTCTGAAATGGAGGCATAACAAATATGTTCTTTCTGCTACAAACAAGATCACAAATACTGGAGTATTCCCAAGAGTTTGTTTAGGGGTAGCTATCTACAAGATGCTTTAGCTTGGCTATCTGGAGCCATGGAGAAAAGGAAGAAGAGCTGAAGTCTACAGCTGGTAGCCAAGAAAAGGAGAGGTTAAAAGCACAGAACCAGTCTCCAGGGAGTTGAGGATGGAAGGTGAAATGTGCTAAAGGGTGGCACGAGGAAGTGTCAAGTGCCAGTGAGGGAGTGTTTGTTATCTGAGCCCTGTTAGGGGAAAACATGCAGAGGGACAAGTTGGAGCTCCGGCAGGGGTGTGCCCGGGACTAGAGTGGGTACATAAGCTAAGGCTGCTGCCACACTGAGAAACCAGCACAAGGGCTTTTGTAAAGATAGTATGGTACTCTCTGAGTGACCAGAAGCCAAAATGCATTGGGATCCTTCAGGGCACTCATACTCCAGTACTAAAGGTAACAAGCACCGTATTCTGTTTTGGAGTAGAAATCAGTGAGTTAGTGCTTGATTTTCTCAATCGTTGTGCAAACATTTGGCTGAATGTCCTCTGTAGTGCTGTTGTCGCATTTTACAGTCTGTTCTTTGACGCTTTATAGGCATACCCTTCAACAGCCCCTAGGTTTTGTCCTCTGTGTCAAAATCCTCCCTAAAACCTATGAGAGTTACCTGTGGGCCAAGCCTAGAGGACAACAGCTTCCCATGACAGCTTCATTCCTGGGGACAATGGAGCTGTCAAGATCCACAGGTCCAAGACTCGTACCCAGCTGGCAGCCTTCAGCTGCAGTACGTGCTCATCAAAGGCAGCAGGAAGACCCAGATAGCAGCATTCATGGCCTTTGAAAAGAAAATGTAGAAACATAGCGTACCACTAATCCTCCATCCACTTAGAGCTCAGAATTAAAAACACACGAGAAAATTTCTTTAAAAAAAGGGAGATGGAGAAAGATGCAGAAATCTCCTTCTGTTCTTGGTTTTTTTTACAAGTTGATGAGCTATTCAAAAAATGACATGATGAGCACAGTAAAAAGAAGCCAGCAAATGACTGTCAGGTTATTTTCACAAAATCACAACCAGATCCTGCCTTTCTTTTTGAAAAAGAATTGCTGCTGTCATTACCTATAGATGATGAAGTAAATCTGTTCATTTGTGTTTTTAACTGCAAACCTAGCAAGAAAGGTTAAAAAAGTCTCATGTTCCTTACTCGACATAATACAGAAAATAATAAAAGGCAATTAATTTTCATCATAAAGGCATGCAGCTTGCACTTACAAATATTTGTATTCAACAAGCCAGACACTTTGTAGCATAGATCTTGATGGAGCTAGTCCCTTATTCAATTTTTCCTTCGGTAATTCCTCAAGTAAAAGTCCAAATATCTCCTTCATGCAACAGGATTATAATGGTGTCCCCATACTCCAGAGAACCGGTGCCTAACGTGTGAGCGCACTGCTCTGCTACCTTCAAGTGTAACCTGCCATGGTCACCTTAAAGCACCCGTGTTTTGCACTGCAAAAACATGATTACCGTTGCTCAGCCCAAATCAGTGCTTTCCTGTCATTTATTTGTTCTTTCTCCAGCCGGAGCAAACTGGTGATGGCTTAAATCAGGCTCTCTGTCTTTGTCCTGAAGAGGACTGGAACAGGGTGTATCCTTTCAAAACAGCATGTCACGAAGAGTAAATTCATTTGTGAAACTGGATCTGTAGGACACCTTCAACCTCAGTGCTTCTTTAGTTATGGTTTTTACATGTCTGACTGTTTTCTGTGTAACATATAAGCACCATACCTTCCAGTACTGCTTTAAGCAACCCATAGCCTTGAGGCTGGGACTTTTCAGGTACAACTGCAGTTCCCGGTTCAGGTACTGAGAAAGGAGGGAGTATGATGATTGCTTTCAAACATATGTACACAAAGAAGCACCCAGAGTAGCCAAAAATGGATGCTTTCGCAGGCTTGAAGACCTCTGATCAGGAAAGCATTTATGGATGTGTTTAATTAGAAACACATGTTAAAAATATGGACTTCAATTATACTAACTTCAATGCAACTTAATTGAAAATGTGCTTAACTATTTCCTGTTTGAGTCCTAAAAGAACAAGAACACAATTCTTCAAAATATAGGACGTTTCATTGTGTGGAATCTTAAAGTACTTTATGTGCTGCATATGCTGCCATTATTTATCCCTAAAAAGCGGCTGCTTCTAAGGTAGAACATTTTGTGTGCCATGAGAACAAACAGCGACACTGCAACAGCTACAGACAATGAGTATATCATGCCCAAATAAAACCACTGTAGGAAAACAGACAACCAGAACATAATTTCTCAGCTTGAAACTTAGAGGAGACACTAACTGTTACAAAAAGTCTTACTGGAGCTCCGACAATGAGCATGGAGGTCTGCAGCCCTTAGCTTCACGCCGGGACACTGATTCATTCCTTACTCCTGGGGAAGAATGACCTCTCCCTTAACGAACCACCGGCAGAGCCTTATTCCTTGTACAGCGTTTAGTTTTCCTGTAAGGTGTCCTATCCCAAAGCCACGCTTAGCTTGCAGAAGTGTCTCAGCCTGGCTGTCGTGGCCACAGGGAAGCGGCTGCCTAGCAGCTTAGAAAATGTCAGACAAAGTTTTGTCACTGTTTTTTGCTGCTGTTATTGCCTTCCACTTAGGACACTTAATCCTTTGCATTTATTTCTAAAAACCACTCTGTGCCGTCACTTCTTCAACACTGCTTAAAAACTGAGAGCACGATATGTTTCGCGGCTGCGTGCTTTGCCTTACACATAGCATCTGTCTCGTCCACTTTCAGCTGCACGCGTAGCAGCCACGCGGAAACACTGCCCAACGCGCATGAGGGGCTCACGGGAAGGCAAAGGGCACTGCCAGGGCTAAGGGCACGTGCTGCCCCTCCTGCACACACAGGCTGCACTGCTTTAGCTGTTGCAGTATGGTAAAACCCACAGATACAGCTCTGTTAGCCAGAGAGGTATTTTTGACAGTATAGCTCTTTCCCACATGGCTAGGACACAACAAGGTCAACCACCTTTAGACAGCTTCGCTATATTTACAGTAGATTCTGTACCAGGACATTCACACTTTTTCTTTACATTCACTTTTTTAACAACCATCATATTACAGTCAAAAAACTTACATATCTTAAATCTTGGGCTCAAAACAACCTGCTTGCATGATCATGACAGAAATTTGTTCTGGAACATATACTCCAAACAGTGTCAGTCTAGAAATATGAAAAAAAAAAAAAAAAAAAAATCAGTTAACACCATTTAAAGTTAAGAAGAACCTCATTTCTTCACAGTTTTGTTTCAGTTGTTTTTCTTCTTCTATTGCTTGATGCCCTCTTTGAGGAATAATATAAAAGACCTTTTAAAACGACATTTGCAGCAGATTAGTCTATGATGTGAATTAATCCCAGTCTGTGTTCTTAAAACATTCGACATGTCAGAATTTACAAGGCAGCTATGCAGTAATCGTTCAAAATAGATTACTGGCTGAAATTATAATACTACAGTATACACATACATAAAGGGCAACAAAGAAACATACTCCAATTACATTAGTAGTAAGAGGAGGATGGGAAAAGAGCTGGACCACCATGTAGTTTAGAAGGAATGACACCACTTGATCCCACAGACGCAGGCAAAATATTAAATCTTTGCGTCAGCCTTAAATACAAAGATCGCATGCAATCCCAGAATTAACACAACCTACACCAGAACTCAGCTCTCAGGCTAAGAAGAATATTTAGAAAAGTTTGTTGTTGAGTTGTGTTGTTTCCCAAATCAGCTTCCTAATTAATTTTATCTCGGGGTGTTTAAACCACCTGAAACCACCTTGGAGGTTCACAGGACTCGGACAGGCAAATGGAGAACAGACATTCATGCCACCCAGGGCGGATCATCTGAAAGACAGACATCATTAATAACCCACATTGCACAGCCATTGGAGACAAGTTACCTTCTCCAGAAGGTAATTTTTGCAGCCTAAAATGATTTCTTAAGGTGACTATCTTGAGGCACCCATCTTTCTCCCATAATTACAGAGGGAACCTTGATAACTATTGTAAATTGGACATACGATGCTCCAACATCTCATGTCATGTAAGCTGAATTGCACTTACACCTCCAGAAGAAGGAGATGCTGTGGGATTGTAGGCCAGTCATGTTATCTTTAACGTAGGAAAAATGAGGAATCAAATAAACTCTTTGTGAGTCACTGCAAGATAATGAGGAAAGGAGTACACCTGACATGGATTTGTCAGTCTCTGTATTTCAAATCTTCCTGGAGAGCACCGTGGCTACTGGGTACAGGCTGCTCTGGAGTGGGTTTCCTCAGTCCATCCTGGTATTTCATATTGCATTTATAGCAAGAGGCAAAAAGCTATATCCCCTGCATGCTCTAACCAAGAAGGAAATTGTGAATGGGTAGCAACGGCAGCTGGATGTGCAGGGAGCCCTTTTTCGCACCTGGGAACTCCCCGGTGCCCACTTGGGCAGAGTCTCCTTTGCCACCGCAGTACCACACGTCAGAGGTGAGGGGCAGAGAGAGCAGAGACCTCCTGGAGGGAGGACAGTGCTACTGCTGCTGCTGTAACGCCTCCTCTCAAACAGCCACAGAGATTCGGCGGCCAGCTCTATTTCACCCCCGCCATGGGCTTTGGCTACAGAAATTTAACTTGCTGTCTGGCTGCCATGAGAAGCAGCCCAGGCACAGTAGCTGGTGGGGCACAGCCAGTGAGAGCTGATACAAGGGGAGAGAAAAGCGTGATGCTTCTGCCAGGGAAGTATATGAGAGTGGTGTCATAGGAAAAACTTTTATATACAGCAAGCATTCTCTTATTCGGATCTTTCCTGAGCAACAGCTTTCAGGGGCAATTTAGTTGTTCTCCTTAGTCCTTTGATGTGGTACCTATTGAAGCAACCTCCGAGCAACCGTTCCCCTGGTCCTGACCCATCACCATGTCTTCAGGCAGGTCGGGTGCGTGATGTTCAGACCACTGTGTACATCTGCTGTGGGAAGCACCCACCAGGGCAGACCCTGCAGGGTGTACAGCAAGATCGCACACGATTCTCCACAGAATTGCAGGCACTCAGGCAGTTTTGCTGGTGGGAGCGCAGATTCCTTGGGAATTTATGTTCTTTCATCCTCCGGCAGCCTCTGCATAGGGGTTCTCTGCACCCACCTTACAAGCGGCTGTCTTTCTTAGCTGTTCTGCACACAATAAAAAACAGATAACCGTGCGAATGTTTCAAAGCCAAGTATAAAATTACCTATAAAGACATGTGGTTGAAATAAAATACTTATGGACAAATACCTATGTTATAACATACAGTCACATTGCTACTGTTTAGAATAATGTATTACCAAAATAAATTTAAATATAGCATCAGATCCTTGGCTGTTTGAAATCAGCTGGTTGCCTGATCCCTGACGTATTTTCAGCACAATTACTGTAACTGACATTTTCTCAGGCTGCCTGTCTTTGATTTCTCTTCCTTTGTGTTCCTGTGTCACAGCCCTCGCTGTGAGGACTGAGGAGCATCTCTCTGCTGCACAGCAGAGCACAACACACAAAACCCAGCGCAAGGGTACACCCAGCGTGGTGTGCTCGCCAAACAGTAGGGCAACTCCATGCAGCCTCCTCTGAATAGATATGGAAGCAGTAATTTATAGAATTACATTATTAGTGGAATTGGGGAAAAAAAAATATTTTCATATATGTCTTATTGGTACTGAATGACCATACAGGTCCTCGTTCTGGACCTATCGACTCCCACGGGTTGGGTCCTCTGCACTCAGGGTCTCTGTAACTAAAATACTTCAGACCTGGCCCTGGCTCAGCTGACCCAGCTTGGGTGTTTCCATTCCCACAAGGTGGATGTTCCTGGAGCCTCTGGATTTAGAAGTAGTGACGAGTAAAGAACTGAGAGCAGAAGAAGATGCTGACTAACATACACGCAGCATTAGCACAAATAATACTCATTAAATAAAGCAACTTCTCCTAGACTCATCTGTTCTGCAGGCTCCCTGCATGGCAGCCATCAAGCACCAGAAGGCAATTCAATTCACCATGTTCTGAAAATGTTGTGCTGTTCCTGCACAGCACCTTGCATGGTGGGGGGCTGCTCCGTGTTAGGCTCAAGGGCACGAGTGCAATGAACAGTGCATCAGTTATTTCAGACGGGGGGCAATGCTGCCATTTACTGAAACAAATGGTGTCATCCTTACTGCCTTTGCCTGCCCTCCAGAGAGGCAAAATACAGCTGATCAGGTGCTTTTTAGGCTTTACAGGGGTTTCCAGCTCTACCCTCCCACACATCTTTTCCTCCTGTTCTACCTGCCACAGTAATAATCATGAAAGCAAAACCAAACAAATAACAGGAATGACAATGACAGCAACGTGCAGAACCGTGATTTGTTCTTTAACCAGCAGCTCAGCTGTTTTGGGCTGGACGTAGGACTTGCTCGTAGACCAGGTTCCCAGGTTTGCAGCATCCCATCTGCACAGAACAGCACAAGCTTTTCTTGCTTTCATAGTTCTCAAATGGTGCAGAATGCATAAGCATCTCTCTAACTTTAGGTTAGGGTTTTCCTTAATGATAGTGATGAAATAGAAAGACTAGTTTTACAGAAACACCTAAATACAAATATATGCTGAAGCACTATGCTTCGTAAGGTCCTTGGTGCTCTCACAGAGGAGACATATAATGATGACTTACACTGTCAGGGCTGTGTTAAAATTTCACTGACGAAAGAGTAAATCAGTGGCTGGCTTTGTTTGATGCTCTAATTTCCAGCACTAACTTTGGAACTTAGAATCATAAAATCATAGAATCATTTAGGTTGGAAAAGACCTTTAAGATCATTGAGTCCAACCATAAACATAACACTGCCAAGTCCACCAACTTAAATTACCTTTCTGGTCCTTTTGCCCGTGCTGTCTTATTTTTTGTACTTTCAGTCACAGAGCTATATTTTGACCAGTCATGCCGCTGTGCAGTTCGCAAGGTGCAAGATCCCAGAAGAAGTGACCTGCTTCCAGGATGTTGTGTGTTTTAATTTCATTTTTTAGATTTTCTATAAACAAAATAATTTTCCCACAAGGTGAAACAGACATAATAAATTTTCAGCACTTGCATTTGTGGAGGGATTTCACTCTCATAAATTGAGTGCAGAGTCAGGTCAAACATTCCCTGGAGAAACCAGGGCATAGATTACAGTTAGCGCCACAAATGGCACATGCTGACCTATGTCTATACCTCCAGCTTACATTTTAAATGTGTGACACCTTGAACTTCAAAGAATAGATCATTACAATAGATACAAGAGTGAACAGGGGAGAGGGCAGTGAAATACAACATTCACTTCTGCAGTTTTTAGGTACAGAGCTAGCAGAGTTTTCCCACGTGATTACAGAAACAAGGAAGTTTTGTAAACTTAAAGGTGGTGAGGAAGCATAGTTACATCTCATTATACATTAAAGAATGGGAAGGATAACTTTTTCTACTTTTCTTAACAGAAACTGAGCTTTTCTTTTTCTTTTCTTTCTCAGAAAATAGTCAAGTTAAAAAAAAAATGAGCAAATACAGCTGTGTGTGTATAATTTTATATATATCTTATATGTAATTTTAGAGTTCTACTTTAGCACCTTGCCATCATCGGGGAAGTACTCTGTACTTTTACTTCCCAGACAAACCCTCCCGACATCTTCTCCTATACTTTGATGGAGAAATCCAGTACTTCTACAGATAATGCACGTTTGTACCCCGCGAGCTGTGCTTCCTCCCGACTCGAATCTCCAGTGAAAGCTGCAAGTTCTTCTCTAAAATGACCAGATCTTCCCACTTCATTTGTTTCTCCCACTCCTGAAAGTACTGCAGGGTTTAAACAGAGATTAATAATAGTTTTCAAATGTATTTTCCCAGTCCTGATAGGGAGGCAGCAGTGCAACTTGGCAGAGAACTTCAAAATAAAATGCTGTAAAGATAGCTGAAAAGTGGCAAGTAAAACTGACATAATGTGATCGGCACCAGGGATACGGGACATTGCACCAGTCAGACAAAGGGGCCTTTAGAAGTGTATTTTAAGCCTCCAGGGTTGATTTAACAGAGACAAAGTTTACTGTGGCACAGAGAGCCCTCTCGCTCCATGGAGGCAGCAGAAAGCAGTCGGCGGGTCTGTCTGAGCTGCCGGGAGGAAGGAAGGGAGAGTGAAAAACAGAATCAGTGTATTTGCTGAAACGCTGTCTCTTTCCACTTCTGGTCCTTAGCTAGTTTGTGAAGTTTCACCCCAACGGAAGACAACGATTTAGAAGGGCAAAAGGCTGCCCTGCGGCTGGTGTCGCCAGTCCCTGAGATAAGCCCTGGGAAGCTGTCCTGGGAACGCGCCGCACTGAACAGCCTGCGCAGGGAAAGGGCCGCCTGAGCGTCCCCCAGCTGCACTGCCACCAGGCTGCAGCTGGCCACCCTCTGGGTCCCATTCGTCTTCTAGACGTTAGCATCTGTGGGGTTGTCTTGTGATAAATACCAGGATTGGTTCAGGACTAGTACAGAAGTACGGTGAAACTCAGTTTCTTCCCTAGGACTATTCCCCACATTGCTTCTCACATTCAAGTACATTGAGACAGTAGAAACAAAGTCTTTAGTGGAGGGTGGGGAATGAAATCATGAACTTTGCTGGGGGGCGGGGAGGGGAGAACAAACAAACAAACAAACCAACCACTGAAATACAGTGGATAAGGTAAATAGAGTACCCCTCTCACATCTTTCCAATGCCCTTGGTAGCTCCTTTTTCCATCTAGCTCCCTTTTCCCTAGCATTGAAGACTGTCCCGCAGTTCCACCACCTCTCACAGACCACATTAAGCCCAGGTTTCTCTTGGCAGGTCTGTCTCTAGTCCTTGGGGGTCCAGCTTGCTTAGAGTACTGTGGGAGCATCACTCCCTTATTCAGTGTCCCAGCCTCCCCGAGGGACAGAAGAGGCGAGGAAGATAATGCTGTCTTGTATGCCACCTCCCACTGCAAGGTCCTTTACTACCACCACCCACAGTGGTGTTCGGTCCATTGCAACAGAGAGACCAGAAACGGGGACCTCTGCAGCAACCTTGAGCGCAAAGCCTTGACAGCATGGAAATTAAGTCTTTGCTACAAGAGAACACTTTTGTTAAACTCCCAAAGTGCAACTATGACCAACTGCCTCTTGAATTCCTCTTTTGCAAATGACGCTTTGCATGACAACGCTTTGTCCTTTTTCTAAATAGAGGGAATAAATAGCTTTTTCCTTCCTAAAGCTTCTGGCTGTGGGGTTCAAGATACTTTACTGAAAGTAACATTAAGCAATCCCTAACACCACAGTTTAAGGACTGATGCTAAAGTCTCAATATCAGACCTGAAATTATTATCTTATGTTGTGCACCTTGGCAATCCTTTCATTCCTGGCTTGGTTGTAAGCTGTACCGTTACAATGATAACAAGGATCACAAATATAGAACTAAACCATGTGGAGGGCAGCCAGTGTTCGTAAAGGCAGTCAGGGTTGCTCAGCCCTTCACAACATAGCTCATGGAGCCTATGACCCAATTCCTCCGTGCTGGTAGCAGTGATATTTAAAAGCATGGGGTAGCTTTGCTGTCTGCCTGTAGAAAGAAGTACCCCTTTAACTTCCAGCAACTTCTTATGCTTCCAGAGAAAAGGAGAACTTCATCCTTGACTTTAATCCATTAGAAATGTATAGCACCCTGTATTCAGCCCTACTAAGATGGAGCACTGGAAAAGAAGAATGGGAGAAAGAATGAGCCAAATGTTGCTGATGTACGGCCATGCTTAAGGCATTGCTAGAGGACACTTGAGTGTCTCTCACCAAGAATGATATGTAAAAATCAATGTCAAACCATTGAGTGGATCCTGAATCCAGGCAGCCACGTATCACTGACAGCCTGCAGACTGTCAGAAACGCTTGTCATCAAGTTCTTAATTCAAAACATGATACGAGTGAGATAGTTCCATAGGCCAGCTCCGGACAACAAAGAGTCCACACTTGGTTTGTAAATCAGTGGAATAAAAAAAATGTTAGCTTCCTCAGTATTCATAGCTTTCGCATTCTTTATTTCTTAATCCCAGAATTTTGAAGACTGAAACTCTGTGGGGCTATCCTCATTAAACAAAATCACCAGCAGGTCTCCCCATGCAGCCAAAAGAGTGGCGTTCAGAAGAGATTCCATCCTTAATTACGGCTGAGTGTTCTGCACACACGTATCTGTAAGACAGAGACACAGATCTGTATTCCTCCAGAAAAAATGGGTATTTCAATGCCATGCTGCTTGTGTACAAATGCAACTATAACCTTTTGCTTTTATATTTCTTCTTATCTATCATATCTTTTTTAGATTCCTAAGCACTGGCAATACAATCCTTTGGTCACAATTCTTTGTCTTTATTGCAGCCAAATACCGTTTGAAATATGAGAGATCTGAATCCCATCCAAGCTTCTTCTGACATTGCTTTTCTGAGTATGGCCCAAACTTTGCTATGACTCAAGTCAAGTTTAAGGCATAGTGGTGCTGAACAAAAATAAAGCATCATCCAGCAGTTTGCATAACGTAACTATATGTGAGATAGAGATGAAATTAGATACTGCAGGGATTGGTAAGGAAGATACATCCATAGCCAAAGTTTCAAGCAACTGACAAAGACCATCAGGATTTTGCAATAAGAATAGCCATGTGTTTTTCAGTGATGTCAAAGATGAAAGAGATTATCATAATTTTCAGCTGTTACTAGTGCAAGCCATTTCACAAACTCATTTCAGCCAAGAAAAGGACTCAGATATGTGCCAAACAATCTCATACAAAGCTTCCCATGTAGCCTGTACATATATACACATCTATCAGAAGCACAACATCAGATTATCAGACAGACGATGATTGCATTTGCCGCAGGATATCAAGACTCTGTAAATACGCTCTGTGTTTGGCCCAGCCAACAAAAGATAAGGCTTTATTCTGAAGATTTTTCCATCACAGACAGTAAGCAAATCTGATGACCTGCAGCTTGGAGACGGGAATGGGAGGGGTAAACTCAAACCAAAAGAAAAGTTTTTATTAAACTTCAAACAACAACAACAAAAAAGAAGTTATTTAACTATAAGAGGGGAAAATACTGAAGTTCCAACAAGTCAAGTCAACTCTTTGAATACAAACATTGTTGATTCTATTCAATATCTGTTGTTAATGCTTTCTTCATCTTCATTAAATATGTCCTTGTTTTCTCCCATAAAGTCTCAGTAGCACTATTACATATTGGTGGCTGTTATGAAGTTGTCTTTGTCTTGATATTCCCAAGATGACTCCATCTCTGCAGCAAGCCTTTCTCACTCTACATTATCCACTGTTAATAACAATCCAAACAACTCCTAGACTTCAAATATTTCTGAAAAATTGGAAGAGCATCCATGGCTCCATTCTGCAATGGGAAGAACCGCGGCACAGAGAGATAAAATCGTCTGTCCTTGGCAGGAAGCCACTTACAGAATACTTGCTTTTTTGTTTGTTTTTTTCTCCTGCCTTTATATTCCAGATACTTCTTAGATATTTTTTCTTTCTCTTTTTTGCCGGTATTCTGTTTGATTTTTTTTTTTTTAAATCTTCACCTTGTTTATTGAAGTGCCTGTATTTTTAATTACTTCTCCCTACAGGCTATTTCATAGGAGAAAACCTCCCCCTGGTTGCACAAAGTCCCTAGTGAAACATCCAGCAGGACTAGGACTAAGCATACCTTGCTATACTTTTGTCCCACTTTTCTCTGTCCTTGGGATCCGTTTATCCCTAGTTCTATGCATTTTGTGCTGAACTTCTAACCCTCCCCCCATTCCCTGCTGCCGCCTTCCTATTTCTTTCTGTCTCTCTCTCCTCTTTTCCCACCAGCTGGACATAAAGGGACCAGGATTTGAAATACCAAACAATAGCTTTTCAGATCTTGGTATGTTTCCTAAGGACTTCACAGGACTGGAGTCTATGGGAGGGGGAGTAGCCTTTACAAAAATAAGTAGATGTTCCTAATCATTGCCAGGAGATGCACTAAGGGGAGCCTAGAAGGACTCAGTCACAAAAAGGGAGTGGTATTTTCCCTGCCATGAGCCCAGTATTGCACTAGCCAGCGCTCTGAGTCACTGGGGGAAACTTTGCTGGGAGAAGTCATGCAGGATGTTCAGTCCAAGAAATCAATCTCAGAACAGCCATTGCCCTATTTTGGAGAATATCAAGTATGAACACAGAGTTTCAGGAAGGTTGTTCAAGGTAAACATCTCATTATGAGGAAAAAGCATCAGCTACGCCTAAGCAGAACAGTCCCCCTGAACAGTTTCTCCCTGGTATTCCTTATTATTCTGATGTTAGCATGGTCACTGTGACCCAGGGTCATCTGCTGAGTACAGATTGGTGGCTTATGTTCAAAATGTCCCTGCACTCCTTTAAATAGTTCAAGAAATATTTCCCTGATCTCTGTGCGTTTTGGAGATATCAAATGATAGCTTAAGCCAGTCCCTGTCCACATACTCCTTTCCCAGCTCCCCACAATTGTTCTTATTTGTGCCTTCAGCATTGTTTATCAACTTTCACAAAAATTACCTAAGAAACATCAGCAAAAGTGAAACACCTCAAAATGTCCCTCTGTGTCCTGCAGCCTGTGACATAGTCAAAAGCTTGGGAAAAAAAAAAACTCCTTCTCAGAATGCTCCCTTCAACAGAGATAGAAAAGAAGAAAGAGAGGATTATAGAAAATGTTAGGAGGGCTTTTAGCAACCTGGCACAAAAAGTAAGAAAGAAACAATGGATGTGCTCTTGTCTCAGACGTCTGTGATGGATTTCAAATCAAGCATTAATCGTGCTGTATTTGTATTGGAATATATGTTCCACAGACTTTTGAGACAGGTCCTTTGTTGCAAGAGAAGCAGAAAATAAGAGGTAGCTTCCCAAAGACCACTTCGATTTATATTTGTATATCTTGCGTGAAAAATGGAATAATTTGGTGCAGTCACCATTTGTCACTTTGTCATTTAAAGTGCAATGAGCAAAGAAAGTCACAGAAGAGTGACATAACAGTGACATGGACCCGCTTGTCATCTATTGCTTTACATACATACCCTTCATCACTTCCACTGCTGAAACATCACATTAGCTAACCTATGTGATGTAATGAGAAACAGCACTGTAACCCAGGGCTTCTCTTCATGTGCCTCTGCAACCAGGGTAAACTTTCCTGTTTCTGTAATCCATGAGTGGATTTTCATCTTGTGGTATGCAATGGGTATAAATGAAGAGTGGAGAGACTACATGCTTGATCACACAAAGGGAAAAATGTGGAACAATCACGATATCAAACATGGAGTCAATGAGCTCATTGCTTATGACTTTGTTTCTGGGTCTGGGGATAAGGTTTTCTAAACTCTGTCACCAGAGCTGCCACAGCTTTGGGCAAAACAGGTGTTTTCTCCATGCTTCTGATGCTCCTCCCTTAAAATGAACTTTACAAGCCTAAACTACCACAAGATGAATTGATGCTACTCACTGGTGAGAGCCTGGATAGCACCAGGCTATGTTGTGGGACCCGCTCCCTGGTCCAGGTCCATGCCTGAGGCATGTCCAGGCTCCTCACTCCGACAGCAGGGGAAGTCAAAACAAGAGCCAGACATACAGCCTCCCTCTCTCCCTCCCTCCCTCCCTCCTTGGTCCCAAGGGAAGGAAAGCCAGATGCATTCACTGGAGGCAGCTCCAGCGTTTTCCAACAGATCCCAGGTCTGATGAACTAACAGACCAGAACAGTGAGGGGAGGGAGAGAAGTCTGTACTCAGGCTTCCCTCTCTTCAACAGTAATGTAAAACAAACCACAAAATCAGCCCTACAATCATATGCAAAAAAAAAGGCTCTGTGAACTCTTGAAATTTAGGCCCACGGGCAGCGATACTTTGCAAGCAGTGAACACAGCTCTGCCCAGGTGTGTCTTACACCACAGGCATACCAAATTAATGCAGCTTTCTCAGAATTGTTATAGGAGGACCAGAAAACAACCGAGCTGATCTGACAAAATGTAGACATACCAGATAGCACGGCCCTGGACAGAAAAGAGGAAGGCATTTGAAAACCTCGTGTTTCGGGAGTGTTGTGTTCTTTAGAAATATCTCAAAGACAGCCTTGTGCAGGCTTTACAATTAACGAGGGAAAGAGAGGATTGTGGAAAAAAAAGCAATGAAGGAAATAGAAGGAGAACACGAAGAGCATTTTAAGAGGTTGGAGGCAAACCCCCCACCACGGAGAGTGGGCAAAAAGGGAGCTAAAAATAGGCAGCATGAGACAGGGCTCTCCAAAAGAGAGCGGGAAGGACACTGTGTTCTGGAAACTGGTGCAACCAACCACAGACGAACGTGCCAAGGCTCTTGTACATTTTGTTGGCAGTTGCTCAAGGCTGGCACGTAATCCGTACCAGGAAAGGTATCACCAAGTAGAGAGTGCCCTTCGCTGGGGCATACATTGCCAGTACAAACTCCTGAGGGGTTAGAGGCAAATGGCTCATCAGTCAGTGACACAAAATTATAAAATTAAGATCTTCCTGGACTCTCCCTTATCACCTGAGGAACTGATAGAAGAAAAGCTTTATGGACTTATCTAACTCCACCAAAAAAATCGGTGTTTTTTCTACCTACTCACAGTCAGTTTATAGCCATTTGCTCTTGTGCTTACATTGACATATAGTTTCTTTCTAAATTAGCTTTAGTTAGCTTATCTACTCCCCCCATGTGTTTATAGAGAGTAACCATATCCCCCCCACTAAGCTAAAACACCAGCCCCTGCTATTTTCTTATTGTAAATCTTTGATTCTGTGACCACTCTCCTTTTCCACTTCTGCACCTACTCTGGTCCAAACTAGTTTCTCTTGAAGTGGGGTAAAGAGAATGAAAATGAAATTTCAAACACAAGCTCACAAGCACCTTGCAAAACAGTACCTTTCTACCTCCGTCTAAGATGCCAGACCTGACAAAACATGCAAAGGTAAATAAGTCTTTTTTTCATTCCCAAATCACACTGATGTTTCTAAGTCCCTATTACCTGTTACAGAGACCCAGTTTATAACAGGTGTTCCAATCGCCTCCTAAATACAACGATTTGCTACTTGTACTATTAAATTCTATCCCATTTCTGCCGCAGACATTCAAATTAATATTCAAAATCATCTTTATGTGATGGTCTGTATTGATGTGCTTTCTTTTTTTTTATCACTGGCAGTTTTCATCAGCTTATTCCTGTTTTCTATGCCAAGCTCATGAAACAAACATATTAAGTGGCATCAGTGCCAAGACAGGGTCTCAAGGCACCCCCTTGCAGACTGACAGGTTTCTTTTCAGCACAGAATGTTGTCCCTTCCCTTTTGTGTGCAACTCGGGTATCTTATATTAATCTCTGTCTCCTCCAATCTGACAGTTTCTCAGGTGGTACAATATTAAATACTTCACCAGAGAACAGAAATATTGGACATACTACCTCTCCTTTAGCTAGAAAATAACTTATTTTTCTCAAAGACAAATTTTCTGTCAATATGGAATGCTTCATGCAACTAAGGCAATGTCTTGTCCTGGTTTATATTTACCTCAATTTCCTTAATTATTCTGTATGTCAGCAGTAAGCTGTGCTAAAAATCCTTGCTGCTAGACCTACACTTCTCCAATTGGTCTCACAGGTGAAGACTGTCCACTGCACTGAGTTGAGTACACGGAGAGGGCATGGAGACCACATGTTCCTCACTGCCTCTTCCAATCCAAGAAGCAGGACACATGTTCACAGCAAACAGAAGGAGGTTGTTCTTCAATCAGGCTGCAGGTGACCTCTGGAATTTGTCCTGAGATGTTGTGGATGATTAAAGTTAAAAACAGATGAGGGGACGCATCAATGAGTCAATAAAAGAGGAAACAACTGAAGGTTAATAACTAGAACCCTCCCCTTTTACTCTGGGTATGTAAGTCCCTGGGCCACAAAATGCTGGAGGCTTGGAGACTAATTCCAGATTGGGAAGCATGGCAAGATGGATTTTCAGTCTAACCCAGTGAATTGACTCTTCTATATTCATGTAATCTACCATTTGAGTAGCTTATCTGAGTCTTGTTTCCACCACACTCATTCTAATATAGCTATTCCCATTCACTTTCCCACTTTTTACCTCATGGCCAACATCATCATTATTGAAAGCTGAGACAAAGTGTTTGTTTAGCTTTTACACAATACTTAGATTATCTTTAAACCCTGTAATATTCTTATGGCACAGCAGACGCACTTCTCTTTTCCTTTATGTTTCTTGCTTTACCTGCCGCTATTTGCTGTAATTTCTTTTTTTTTTAAGTTAAGAGCTTAACTTTTGGAAATTTTCACTTTGTCTCTACGTTTTCTAAGACCCAGGAAATGGTTTATTTCTTGATAAGTCCTTTTTCTATTCCTTGTAGCCTTCAAGTTTCATTCATAAGTTCTTGTTTGACTCAACAACTCATTAAGCCACAATTGGACCCCTTTCTGCAAGTTCTTCCTTGCCAAAGATTAAATAGGTTTTACCTACCTTTGAGGTAGATTTTACACCTTTTACACCTAGAGGTAGATTTTACACGTTTGATTGGAGGAATTCCAGCCCTCTGCTGCCCCTCAGTTCTTTGTGATCTCTAAGTAATGAAAGTAAGGACAACAGCTCAGGAGAGAATGGAAAGTAGATTTTGTCATCTGAAGCCCCTTCCAAGTGTCTAAGGTAGTTACCTTCAACAATTGCAGCCATCTAGTGGGCAAATAACAGAAACAGTCACTAGTCAGTAAAAATGTGGCCTCCTGTTACTTACAATTGTTTACTTTCTCAGTGGACTGATATTTCATGGCTAAACCAGGCAATATGAAAAAAAAAAAAAAAAAAACAACAAATATCTTTATCATAAGCTCATATTACAGTGCAGTGGCCCTGGCCACCCCGCTAAGACCTGGGGAATGACCACACCTTACTGTTGCTGAACATTATACCACAAGGAGTCACTTGGGCATACAGATTTATTCTCTTGCATTTCTAACACCACAAAAAGCGATGACTTTACTAACGCTGCCATGCACAGAGAGTGATACCAAAGTGATACCTAACCAGAATGGTTTCTACAGTAGGCCACACGACTGACTCACTTGGGATGCTTGACATGTGAGTGTGGAATCAGATTTATGTACGTCAAGGCCTTACCCTACAGCTGTGATTCCCAGCCTGCGCTACACCTACCTTATTGATGCACCGATCACTCTGTCAAGGGGAACGTCAGCAGCTGCTGATTATCCCTGGTAAATGCTTGCCATCACAGTAGGTGACTCTACGTAGACAATTACTACTTTTGCATGCTCAATTAACTCAGACAGCTAGGTAATGGCAATCCAATAGCAACTGCCTTTTGGGGTATGGGAGGTACAGAAGGAAATTATATCAGCTGGTATGCATCTGGCGGAGGAGAGGGTGCAAAGTTGTAGGAAAAGGAAGAAAGGGATGTAGATATCTCTTGACCTGTCAAGAGCCACCTACAGAGCCAGACGTTTTTGCTGTTGCTGCTGTCAGTGGTAATTACCTCTTTTAGCATCTGTTGTGGTGGTATCCACGCATTCTATAACCACAAACTGGTTTGCTAAAGGTTTTTTTATGCAGATATATCAGTCGCAATTTAAACATCATATAAAATAAGGTACTTCCTTAAGACTGACCTTCATCATATTTTTTAAAATGACCATGTTATCACAGAGTGCATAGTACCAGAAACGCTATTCTGTCAAAATACCATGCACTAGGCAACATCATTATGATGACATCCTTCTTTCCCTGACAAAATTCATCTTTTAAAATGCTGCTATTCCAGTGTGAGGCATGACCATTCCGTTTTGTCAGCTAGGAACTCACCACAATTTTCATGCTCTATCTCTGATAAAGGCTTCTAAATACACTGAATCAACAACTTATTGGAAGCACAGCCATTTCAGCTTTGTTTTAAGATCACAAAACTTAGTTGAACTCTAGCGGTTATTACCAAGATAAAAGACATATGCCCATAAAAGGATTTGCCAAAAAGTGAACCTTGAGAACCTAACTGATACAGTATACAAGTACAACGCAAAAGTCTAGCTTTTCCACACCTTGCACCAGTGTTATGGGTGCTTTCAGGTGTCTTATCATTGTCACTGTATGCCTGCATTATTTCTGTCTATTTGGAATAAAAAAAATAAATTGCAGTTTTCTAGTGAGATTCAGTCCTTGTGCTTCCTTGAGATCACTGTTATGCAGCCTGACATGAAGACAATAGGCGTGGTAGGAGAGGATGAGATCAACGTGGATAAGAAAGAAAGTCAGAAACATTCAGCCACTGAAGTTCCCCTTGCTGTGCCTACAGAATTTTCCCTCCCTTTTCATTCAGCTCCCATTTTCCCTTGTCCAAGGCATGATGGACAGAATTTTGTCCATTTTCTGCTCCTCCATTTCCCAGCAAACTAGCGCTGCCAGATACTCACAGCTGCCTCTGCTTTTTCTAGAGCAGCAGGTATTTGTCTCGGGAGCATGAAGCACGAACACTCACAAGGATATCTCCAGTGTTTCATACTTTATGAGCAGGGCAGTTTCTATCACAAAGCAGCAGCAGTTCTGCATGCCCAATCCCCAGGGCAAAGCTGTGAGCATGCAGCAGCACCCAACAGCACCCGGGGAGCAGGGGAGATACGTGCCAGAGGAGACACCATGCTCTACACAGACCTCCATTGCATTCAGCACAGCATCTGCAACTCCACGAGCCAAGCACCATTTGGACACTAGTGTAACTACCTGGCTGATTCAGCACTGGAGCTAAGTAAACTGTTTGCATCCAATAACATAATAAATCCATCCCTTTTTCCCATTCATAAATTATTTTTAAGCTCTGCATTTTATCACTTTGTTTTACTTGTAAGAAATTCACTGTAACTCTTTACTGAAGTGTATGCCATTCGTGATATACCTAACTCACATGAAATTGTTTCTATCACCAGATCAGCTCCTGAAACCTTTAATCAACAGACAGTGGAACTGAAACAGTCATCTCTAGTGGGATCTTTGAGCAAAGACAGACTTACACACTCATACACAAAACAGCAGCCAATGTTTGCTTGTGTGCATGGCCTGGGGCAGCAGTTTTCGTTTGTGAAACCTAATGGTACACCAGAGATAGGAAAGCAGATGTGCCGTGAAGTTCCCAGCATCAGCAGAGCATCCTCAGCAATCAGTCCACCCCAGGGGTGCTGACATCAAACTGATGCTGGATTTATTTCACATTCCAGAATAGTAGCAATAATCCTAAATTTTGTAGGTCTGTACTGGACTTCAGCACCTGACAATTGCTTGTCAGCTGCAGTCTTTCTCCACATGTACTCAGTCCCTGCAATATTTTAGCATGTTGCCTTTTGGCAGGATTAGTGTACTGGACGTCCCCTGAGAAAGCCATAGGAAATACATACTGGTCTTGTGGTTAATTTAACAAAGCTCTTGATGTCATTATTATTTAGCAGAAATGTAGCCAAACACTCACTGGGCAGCCAAAACTTAAATAAATTCCCATGTTTTTAAGTGGTCATTTTGAATGTTTGACATAAAATGCACATCTCTGTTAAAGACACTTGGCATAGGCAGATGAACTTACACACCACGGTGGGTTTTAACATGCTGAAGCGATTTGCAACTCTGCTTTAAAGTTGCTGGCTTCCAAAACCAATGGTGATAAGTAAAGTGAGATCTGGAACAAATTAATATATTTCCCAATAACCTGCGGGTTTCTTCAGGACTGCTCAGTGTACTTAACGGGTGGCCAGAGCTTCCCATAACAATAACAAAACGTAAAAGAAGAAAAAAACCTATGAATATTGATAAGGTGCAAAGTCAGGCACTTAAAATTTAGGAAGTATAAAAATAAGGTTCCCTGTGTGATGTTAATTCGAGACTCTCATATACATGTATTCTGATACAAACCTGGTATTGAACTTGTTTCCACAGGATACTTTTGCAGCCGGGACAGACTGGGAAGCAGGCAAGCCAAAGCCGAAGCAAAGTGCTGCTTTCCAAGTAGGACACTGCTGGCTGTCAGCAAATCCACACCAATGCCAGCTTCTCTGCCGCAGAATGAGAGGAGCCCTGAGGCCTCACCAGAGGCACAACTGACCGAGATGCATGTGTTTGTGCAGAGACACTGGCCGTGCAGAAAACAAGTCAACTCCTCCATTTCCCACCTTTCCCAGGAGACCCTTAAGAGCAGATGTAACCCAGCTGTGTTGCCCAGGAGGGGCAGCCTCAACCTGCTGCCTCCTTCCCTACCCTGTAACCCTCCAACTGGGTTTCTCACCCGAGCTGAGGGACAGACAGACAGACAGACCTCTGCCTGCAGCCAGCAGCCCCTTGAAAAAAGAGGGATACCAGGAACAGGCGGCCACAGTTGTTCCAGGGGTTCATACATTTCCTCTGCCATCACCTTTGCAACCCAGGGATCTGCAGGGAAACACCAGGGTGGCTGGGACGGTTGTGGCCCCATCCCCATGGTGGGAGAGGAGCTGCCCAAAGCTGGGCGCCTCCCAGGTGCATCCCGGGATGCACCTCTTGTGCATCCCCGAGAAACACATTTCCCCAAGGCACAGTGTGGGTCACACCTCGCAGAGATCCTCAAACCACTTCTAAATGAGCTACTGCAGGGAGGGAGGGTTAATCCCGCATTAATGCAGTACTGCGCCCAGCCTAATGAGCTCTGTTTCTTAATCCCTAAGGCCACTTTATCATTCCTTTCCCCCTCTGTGTTATTCTCTGTGTGGCTGTTATATATTGGCCCTTTTTATTACAGCAATTTAAAATGGAGAGAAAAGACTTTACAATTTGCACCCATTTGATTTTCCAGAAAAAAAAAAAAAGCAAAAAAAAAAACAAAGACCAGCTCTGCCATTCAGCTTGTCCGGTTTTGTACTTGGGCACTACAATGGTTCCCATTAACAGCTGTAATATTTTTTATAGGAGGTAACTGGAAGTTCAGAGACACTGAGTGACCTCTCCACGCAGGAAGAAACAAAAGCCTTTATTTCCAGCTTCCTCTTCTAACAGCAAAGCTGCTCTCCCACCCTCCCTATGGTTTACTGAAAATTGTTCCCTCTCTTTAAAATGTTTACTCCCAAATACCACAATTGTGTCTCAGGTTCCCACAAAGCTCAGAGTAGTAATACAACAGACCCCAAATCTGTCAACATGGCTTCACCTCAGTGTTGCTGCCGTTGCCAAGGTCTGGATCAACACACCTTGTAAAGGAGGCAACCATGAGGTTGGACTTGATGATCTTAAAGGTCCCTTCCAACCTCACTAATTCTATGATTCTATAATTCTATGAGCTGTGGGTGACAAACCAGAGATTTGTGGAGATACAGGGACTAAGCTTTAAAACTGCAACCTAGGGCGTGAAGAGTTAAAAAAAACCCAAACTTTCAGAATTACCCCATACCTAAAATTTCAGAGTATTTCTTTCGAAGTCAGACCAAGAGTCTCACTCAAATAATGTAGTTGCTCATGACTCAAATTTTCCTCAGCCTCCACATTCCTAAGTACTCAGCTGACTTCACTATTTTTTAATGTAAAGCCAGCTCAAGGCTTCTCAGCAGTGTAGGCCAAATGCAGTTTTGGAGACGGTGGCAGAATGGGTTCAGGATGGGGAGGACAAAACATGAGAGGGTTTGGGATACGGTGAAGAACCAGAACAGCCTTTCTTGCTCTATGAGAAGTATGGTTCAAGCAATTTGAGTCTGTTCAGAGCCTGATTCCAGGAAAGAGGTTTTTTAAACCTTCCAGTTGCTAAAGAGGAGAAAGAAAACATTTCTGCCTCTTGGGTGGGGAGTGCTTAAAAAGGGACACATAGAGCTGTTCCCCATCTGGAAGTGGCTATTCACCTACGAGGAACTGCAGGGCATAGGCTTTCTCTGCTCACGGGGTTGGATTTCCTGACCTTTTGCTAAGAGTGGCAGCCACATAGTTGTGGCAATCACTGTCCTGGCACAGGATTGGCGCTGCCAGTGCCAAGGCTCCCCAGGGGTGACACAGGGGACCACAGTCACTCCAACTTCTCACAGGGTAAGTGATGAGAGGCTCTGCCTCTTGAAGGAATAGCTCACCAAGGCCAAATCTGCAAGACAGGCAGTGCCATAGAGCGCTCCTGAGCACTGCATTTTGGTCAGAATTTTGGGTTGGGGCTTTTTTTTCAGTCTTTTACAACCAAATGAATCTGGTTTGTCCTCCCTCTTGATGCAGCTACATGCTGGTTTTGATCACCAGCTTGTGTAGATAGGTATGGTGCTAGATGTTTCCTCCACAGACTGACTAGCCTGCTCCCACCTCTATATGGTTCTCAGAGGGACATGAATGTGATACTCAGTACTCAGCTGGGGCAGCCCTCTGAGTCCCAGTCACCCTCCTGACTTGTTATGGGAAAGCTTCGTAACAGGATAATTACTGGCAGTCTGTTTGCAGAAGAGAGACTTAATGGCTAAGCTCCTTTACACAGCCCTTTACTGGTTACCACCTACAGCAACGTCTTCAGCAATAGCCTCCAGCAAGCTCAGTGGCTTTGCTGAGAACTGATAATGTCTGTGACATCTGCTAAGCATCTACCTGGAGCCCAAGCCCTGTTTTTTGAAAGCCATTTATGGATAACTGCGAATGCATGGCTTAGAGGGACTCGTGGTGTGAAGGTGTATGTGGCCCCAAACACAGGAACAGCAGCAATGGCAATGTTTCACGATGTGTGGTACAAATGTGTGTTACACCCATTCTTTTCTCCATCAGAGGCTTTTTAATCTGCCTTTTTGGGAACACGGTGATCAAGATGATGCCATGTTCATGTGCATTTAGCTAGCCTGGGGAGATGGGGGGAGGCTTAGTTATGAACCGGTGTGTCTACTTACACCCACTGAGTGCTTGCACATAGGGACTGCCTATTTCAAAGCCTGCTGGTCACTGGTAAGTAATCTGTCTGCTGCCTTTTCTCTTGGCTTCATTCTGTGTAATATTCAGGTTAATAATGTGTTAAGAGCTCCGGGTTGATTTAGCCAGCTCTTTCAGTGAATCTGCAAACTGTATCATTTTAGCATGTCTCAGCTTCCTGTTACAATTTAGGATTAAATATGTTGATTCACTTCATGAAAACTGCAAATCCAACCAACTTTTCTTGTTGTGGATGTAACTTGCCCCACTGTCCCATCACTCCGGTACTACAAACCATCGTGTGGGAAAGCAGGAAGGACCTCGCAGTCAGAGGCTGACTGCTAGTCCCTTTCTTGACACCATGAGGAACAATGTAATGTCCCCCAATTGGCAGAAAAAAAAAGCAAAGTTGGTCCATTTCCTTTGTCAAATGTGTTTGTGCTATTTCTGCTGCCCCAGGAAACTCAGGTTCCCAGGATCACCCGAAATTGCTCAGTGAATCATCACAGATCTGCAGATCCATAGCTGCTTCTGAATAAAGGTGCCCTTCATGCACTATGTACAGGTGGAACTTCTCAAGAGGCTTATGCAAGACTCCAAGTCCTTTGCTCATGTCACAAAGTTTTAATGAGGTTAAAGATTAAATTTTGCATAGCACTAATACGAGCAAATATTTATCATTCTGAGCTGAACTAGCATGTAACTGCGCCTACCCCGGTTCAACAAGGATTTTAATCTGCTGCCTGCTTAAAGCAAGCCATAGGCTTGAGCAGCTTGCTGAATAAAAGCCAAAGGGAAGAGACATTGAAAGAAAAGGTTAGTCAGTGATAAACAATTGCATAAAGTTTTCAAACAAACTTTAAAATTGTTTACCCTTTAATTCTGATGCCTTACTTTTCCTTAATTGGTATTGCTTTCCCAGCAGAATCTCAATGCAGCTCTCAGCTTTACAATAGAAAAGAAAGAAAACTGAAACAAAATTATAGTTTCCCATTTAATTGACTACCAGTTTTTAATGGGTGGAGTCAGGTCCAAACACAGATTTCTCAGACAGACTCAGAGTTGTTTATTTGCATCTCTAGAAAGCCTTGAGCTGTTCTGTGAATGTTTTATCTTATATGAATTAAATGAGGATCAATCATTTCAATATAATTTCAAATGATACAGGGAGCACATGGGTCTTGTAAACACAGAAAAACATTACAACATCTGTTATTATTAATGCTTTTTACTTTCTGCCAAGTTTATCCATGGTCCTGTCAAGTGAGGATATCCCTCCTCGCTGGTACAGAAATCAGATGATCAGAGTCGGGCTCACCAGGGAAGAGCAACACAAAGATTCTGACTCATTTCAGGACAGTGCACAGGACTTGTTCATACTCCTCTTACTGAAGAAGAAGAGGAGTGAAGGAGCTTTTGCCTGTGAATATGACTGAGTGTCATATGAATCTCCTTACCAATGTGTTGCGATCTCCTGGGCAACCTTCATGTTGGTGGATTTAATGGGATGCAGTGAAAGTTCATTATTCACTTTCAGTGGCTTGTAAAGAGAGGCACCATGTCCTGCATCACCCAGGTTCTGTTTGCCCAACATGCTGCAATTGCATATATTTAGCCCAGAGAGATCGGTGTTCAAGTACTCCCTCAGTGGGGATGCTTCAGGCAAGAAAAGTATTTTTTCTGTGTTGAATACCAAAAAATGGTAAAGACCAAGTAGGGAATAATAGTAATAGTGCAAAATACCATGGGCAAGGTGAGACTGGCAAGCTATTTCCATGTTAATATAGAGAAAGCTAGGCTGTAGCATGCCATGCTAACATCTGGAGGAATGAACTGCAAAGTTTGAGCCTCATGTTTCTGAAGGCTCAAAAAATGTTTTCTGTGACATTGATAAAGATTAGGGGGAAAAAAAAAAGATCTTCTCACTGAAATCTCCAGGAAAAAAATACATTCAACACAAAAAAAATTATTTCCCACAATCTAAATCAGTTCAGACTTATCCCAGAGGGAGCTGCTCATCCTTTCTGCCTATTTCCACCCCATTTGTTTTATGCCATCTCTTTCTAATACAACCAGGGAAACTGATCAAACACATTCTATACATACCACCCAGCCCACAGTCTCAGCATCCCAGCTGTATTCCTAACCTCACAAATTCACAGTGAAACCATCTCCAGGGTTTCAAAAGCATAGCAGCTTTCATGAAGGGGGGCAGTGGGAGCTCTCTTAATTAGCCAGCTTCTTTGTGCATTTCTAGACACGTCTCCTTCTTTGTTCACCTTCAAGGATTTAATGGCAGGGTAGGGAGAGAAGACTTCTCCTCTGTAAAGTAGCATCACATTCTTTTGGGTCTTCTTTTTTTTCCTAGCAAAGTTTTGGCACTCAGAAAAACAGCTGGGGCCAAGCATCCAAATGGAAAGAGGTGAATTTTAACCAGTCTGCACATTTATTAAGCAATAACAGTGGAAAATTTGGAAGCCCGGCCCATTAGGTGAGCATTTCATTACCAGGATGTCCTTCACGCGTTGTCCCTGCCACTCTGGCAGGGGGAAATTCAAACACAAAACCGTCATTAATGTAACTCAACCCTTTCTGGAAGTACAACAAAATGTAATTCTGTCTTGATGGCTTAATTCTTTTAATTCTTCCTCTTGAGACATAAATTACTGTCCTGACAGTCATTTTCTAGGTGAAGCTGAATGCAGGAGAAGCAGGAAGACTGTGAATTTTCTTACCAGTGCTAAAGCACAGGTCTATACAAAGAAACAAGTTGAGGATAAAGTCATGGAAAGGGGGGTTCCAACTTTATTGTATTCCTGATTTCATTATCAAAGGTTTGCAGCAAGGAAATCACATGATGCCCCAGCACATTCAACCTGGGCTGAGAGGTCCTCAGACAACAAATCACTGAAGGATGCACCTAATCTACACACAGCCAGTTTTTATAAGGAGATCAAACGTGACAGAACAATTAAAATTGTCGTTACTCTTTCTCTCTGTCTAGGAATAATAAGGTTTGAAAACTAAGATTCTCCATTAAAATTTGCATTATTTCCAAAATCTGAAGTAGTACATGTCTGGATAAGAGGCAGCAGTTAATTTAAGTTTGTAGATTCTGAGAATTGTTCTGTCTTACAGGGTGCAATATTTCTATAACTGGAGAACTGAAATGTAAAAGTTAAATTCTGGGCGTTGTCTAGTTTTTAGTATTATGCATTATCATGATGGCTTAAAAGCAAGAGGAAAATATGAAAGAAATGAAGAATTTTAAAGAACCCCAAAAGTGGATCTCCTCCTGAAGGCAAGGCAGCTACAAACATCAAACTATCTCTAGATGTTTCCTCATGGCTATGAAGAGGCTGTATTCCCTACTAAGTAAGTTATATTCCCTACTAAGTAAATGATATTTAAAGAATTTCATACTAAGCCACTGCAACATGAAGGAACATAAATTAATCCTGGTCTCTACCTCAGCTCCACCTCCCTTTGAAACCTCCCTGGACTGGTACTGGCAGAGTATTCTGTTCCATCTCGCCAGTGTCCTCAGCAATTTCCCCTTTGAAATCCTTGAAGATCTTTCCCGATGATTTAAACAAAACACACCTTTCCTGCAAGAAAGGAAGCAATGATCTAATTAAAGGCTACTTACCTTTTCAGTACATGCATATGTGTGCATTGTACATCTTACCGCATGTGTATTCTACCTCCTTTCTCAGCAACAGCAAAGTTTAAGGGAGTGGGTATTACCTGGAAATACATCAGTACTGCTTTACAGAACTACAGTAATAAACTACGTCAATGTCTGAAACAACTGTAGAACTCTCACTGTGAGACATTTCCTATTTTATTTTTCCCACATAAAATCAGGTCTTACTTTTATACAAAAAGTTTGAACAACACTTACGTGTGTAAAATTTGGCATACTGTACACAATCCTGTGAGTTTATAAGGTATTATTCCAAAAATGACATTTGGGACATTTTAGAGGTTTTATGCCAGTGAACCAGTAAAATGACCACAAATACATATAGTTAAAGCACAAAATGAAGCAGGTATAATATGTGCACCCTCATGGAGCCCAAGGGGTAAGAGGTCTCCTCATCCTCAAGGTATTAATTTTTGCAAATCAGCATCTTAATCCACATTTTCATTTAATTGTAGTTAATATTTAGCTGTTAGGCTGTGTGCTGCAGGGAAGGGGCTGAGAAAAGATCCACAGGAATATATTCACAGTCAAGTTCAAACAACTAATCACATCTGTTCCCCCTGGAGTCTGCTGTTCACGGAAGCTTAACGTAGTCCCAAGCCTCATCTCTCCACCATTCTGTTGAACAAAGGTCATAGACTTTGCATTCACCATGGAAAAAAGAGGCTCAATTGACTTTTGGCCAGCTAGTCATCCTCATTTCTTTTCAATGTAATATCTAACAAGTTGATGCTATCTAACAAAAATTGAATTCATTAACACATCAGTCAATATAAAAATATTTTTTGGTGATTAATTTCTTGTCCTTTTACCCAGGCATAAAGTGATCAAACTAAATCTCAGATGTTTTTTCTTGTTGCTTTACTTTCTCAGCTGCTTTTTTAACTACCATTTTCTGCAGATAATTGGGTAAAAGGAGATGCTTCTGTAATTATTGTCTTTTTGGATGGTCTCTTTTATGTATTCTTATTAGAGCATTTCCGCTGTTTGAAGGGACTGTGGCCATCCCCTCTATTGAAGAGTTGTACTCCAAGAAAACAATGGAAAACACAGTTCTACAACAGCCACGCATGGACTTCGCTTTATTTGTCTGAATAAGGTTTGGGCTGCACGATCCTGGAGGATAATTTTGTGACTTTTGGACATAGCCTCAGTGTCCTGACTAAGCACAGCAGACTGTGGGGCACAGCTCAGTTATATCTGTGCTAGCATACAATGGCTCTGCTCCTGCTTCTGATGTAGTCACTGAGAGTTTTGCCATGAACTCATACTACTGTATGAGGAGATGTGCTACTGAAATAAATGTGATGTATATTTTCCATGATATGATTACTGGATTGAGTTCCGGTCAATGAAAGCAGCCTGCTCTGCACGATCAACAGTGTGATGATTAATGTCAATAAGCAACCCCTCCTGGCATGTGCTTGCTGCTGCTAATATAAGATTAAAGAAAAAAAAAAGAGGCAGTCCCATCAATTTGCTGCTTTCGGCTGCATTTAGACTAAGAATACACAACTGGATGGAGCTGAAGCCATGTATTGTGCCCAACCAGAAACTGGCAGACAACGCTTGTTACGAGGAGTGTGTCAGACCTGCCATGAATGTGGCCCTGGGTCAAGGTGCAGAGTTTGGCAGTAGCGCTGTGCACATCACCTGTGAAAGCCCATCCGGCAGCACTCTGCCAGTGCCTCACAAGACAGCTGAAGTAGACCCAAGCCTCACAGCACAGCAGAAAAAGGCTCAAAACCTAACAGAGATAAAAGTTTGTGCATGGGAGCACTTGAATAGGCACAATTATAACAAAACAGCCCGAGTGCCAACCAGGGTTTTGGTGTGCATCGGGCAGCCCAAGTGCCAGCCCTGTGGAGGAAAGCACAAGCACAGCCCTGGGCTGGGACCCTGCCACTGAGGGAGAGCTTCAGAATAGAGAAGCTCCTGGAGAACTTCCCATGGGTCCCTGCCTCCCCCCGCTCTCGTTCCAGCTAGCTCCCAGTACATCCACACTGACCCTCAACATTTTGGCAAGCGTGGGACATCTTCTCTTTTTCCATCCTAGCTGGGCCTGGTAATCAACCAGTGGGTTGCACCTCCAAAACAAGGATGGTCTCTCGCACTCCAGCTCCTCTCCTATCTCTTTTTCCCCTGGTTTTGATGCCACCCATAGAGACACTGCTAAACAGATCAGATCCCCACACCACAGGGAGCAAAGATGGGCATCTCTCATTCCCCATTGTTTTGAAGCAGGAAATGGCTGCAGAAAAGCCTCTTCTCAGCGCACCCAGGCTGATGACATGGGACTGGTGGGATCCCTTCTGGTCAGAATGTAACCCTCACTGGAACAATCAGCAATTTGGACATCCGAAAATTATTTTATTAAACAGCAGTTGTTAATCAGTAGGAGGTCTTTTTCCACAGCCATTCTTTAAAGCCCAAACATTTCCATGTTTCCTGTAATACTTGTGCTTAGTCACACATTGACAAATACAAGGAAAAAACCTCAGATCTGTATGACAGATTTTTGGAACTGCCAAAATAATCTCTTTGAATTTTGCAGTCACTTGACAGCGGGCGTCCAGGAGGAGAGTGTTGAAAACAAAAACTTGTATTTATTCACTGGCGTTTTTACTGCATTTCTCTCCCAGAAAATGTTATCTATCATATTCTGCTAAAAATACATTATCAAATAAACAGACCACAGACCCCGTTAAAGGTTATAAGTTTCTTAAGTCCACTTTTTGCTACCTAGCCTCTAAGTCTAACAGAGAAAGAAGGGATGGTCCCTTGCAGATCAGCCAGAACTTAACACACTCAGGTATGGAGACCAAAGGCTCTGCCAGAGGACATCTTCTGCAGAGCATCCTGCCATCTTGCAACTTGCACACTCATGTGAGCAAAAAGTATCCAGCTGAGTCTGACCTCCCCTGCTGTAATGTATCACAAGAAAAGAGATCCCTAGGTCAAAATGCCCAAAAATCTAAATACTTGAGAAGTATTAAGTACTATAATTAAGAGTTATTAGTATTACTCTCTAAATACTTAGAGAATAATGGTGCTGGTTGGTGCCACCCATCCATGAAACTTTCCTCTTCCACACCAGGCTGTCAGGAAGCTGGCAGTGGGTGTTCTTCAGAGGACTGCCCATGCAAAGAACAGGTCCACTCATTCATTTTTTTATGGTCATCCCAAAAGGCCATGCCTTCAACAGAAGCAAAGGTAAATATTCTCTCCCACGTCCATCAATTTTGAGACACGGATGGGACAAGCACTGCAAACAAGTAGTTTTTGAAAGAAAGAGGTAAGCTTGGTTGTTTTTCGAAGATCTGGCTTAGCACAGCTGCGACTGGGTGTAGGCAGCTGAGGAGGGTCCTAGCCTGCTGAGGACAGCAGCCCTGTGGTCTGCTCTGCTGCCTGAGAATCTGGGTTTGCTGCTTGACCTTGTAGGACCAGCTTCTGCTGGTGGGATCCTCCCTCCTTCTTTCACCAGGCGTGCACCCATGAGCAGGAGCAGCAGGCTGGGCTCTGCCCCAGCTCTCTGCCTCAGATTTGCCCTTTCCTTCTCCTCCTTCCCTTTCCAGGGCAAGTCCACTCTCTCCATCCCTCACCTCAGACCACACTGGCTGTGTTGCTGAGATCCTTGAGCATGAGATGCTTTGGGGTCTACCTCCAGGGCAGAGCTTCAGGCTGTGTCCCACAGCAACTCTGCATCAGTATCGGAGATCCAGAAAGGCCTGGGGCTTCGACGTACCCATAGTGTGTCCTACTAGCCTGCTAAGCAACACATAAACAACATTTACATCTACTATACATGCCACTACACATCCCAGAGTGTCACTGCCGTTCATAGGTACTTCACTCTCCCCATGACATGCCTGCATGTCCTTGGGAGCCCAACTCAAAGGCATGAGTTTTACCAGCCAATGCCGAGAGTCAAAACTTCAGCGTCCCATTGTGAATCTGTTTCTCAGCCCATCCCATGTCCCTCTGCATAACACAAATAATATTTTTCACCAGATAAAATGCTTCTGCAGCTTGGAGGAATGTTGTGAATATAAAGAACATTAAAGTCCATGAGGTGCTTAATTCTTTGTGTCTTTGGGATCATTTTGCTATGATGGAGTTATAGGCGCTATTGGAAAATAAGCAGCCCTGCTCATCACCTTCACAGCATAATCTGAGGTGGCCTTTGTAAACAAAATGAAAAATAAGACTCTACAACAAATATGGACTGAGAATTACGACTTAAGAAAATCACATATATTGCCTCACAATAAAGACAGTATTTATGCTAAAGATTGTGTTTTAAACTAACTTTGGCCAGGTAGACACAGTGCAGGGATAAATCCATGGGGAGAAGTCTTCTGAAGAAGCAAATAACAGTAGCTGGATGTGTGTGATGGATGCAGCTGGGCACCACCAAACCCTCGTGGTGACCTCAGCAGGAAGAGTAAGTAGACCCAGCATTTTCCATGCAGCAGAGAACAATTTTTTTCACTTTGCAGCTTTCTCCTGAGGCTCCCAAGAGAGCAATTCTTCTTTTTTCCAGACTGTTCCGAACTGCCATAGAGCTTCCCCCCCAAATCCCTGTAACTCCTGCCTTATCAATACCAGAAAGGAAGGAAACATAAAATGTTCAGAGTGACAGGTTCAACTGTTTTTCTTCTTAACTAAAAATGTGGGAAATCTGTGGTGGCAGGAGAAAGAGGTGAAAACACGTCAGCGCAGAGAGGTGATGCGTCTTTACAAGCCTCCTGCCTCTCGCTCCTCTTCCACAGGCACAACCGGCCATGAACACAGATGCAACAAGAGCAGCTGTCGCAGATCACCCCATTTGCCTTGTTACGTCTTCCAGCAGTTCCTCTCGGCGCAGACCCCTTTTGATCAGCGATACAGCGAAGATTAGATCTGAGCTGATACAATGGCTCATAGTGGGAGAAGGTTTGTTTTGCTCCTGCCTGCCAGTGCGATGTGCCATGGCCGTGGGGCTACTGCATCTGCGTAAGAGCGGCCACTCAACTCCCACGATGCACAAAACTCATGTACTGAATTTTCCCTCTTTGCCTCCAGCCATCCCTGTTCTGCCTCTTGCTAAGTCAATTAATATCTACCATACTAGCAGTAAAGGGCCCTTGGGAAAAAGGAAACCAAGGAGTAGGCTGGTTGTTCCCGATCTAGGCTCGCCCTGTGCCAATACAGCATATTTTCTAGAGTGTTTTTTACAATTCAGTTTAAATGACTCAGCTGAGGGGTTTTGTATAACTTCTGACCGCAGCCTAACAGTTCTCACAGGAGGTAATATTTCCTAGTGTTTGGCATGAGCTTTCCTCCTTTTCATCTTAGCACTTGTGCTCCTTCAGCAATCCTTACCCACTTCTTTCATTTCTTCGTGCTTACAGCCTACAACTTTGGAAGTGGTTACTGGATCCCTCAGCTTCCACCAAGCCCTTCACCACGCAGCATAATATATCACATTCGTTACTGTTATGCAAGTACCTAGACAGACAGGCTTTATCTGTCTGTTTTAATCTTTCCTATAAAGCAGTCCTTAAGGTTTGAGTTATTTTATGTGAATTCCCTCCAGTTTGTCAACATCAATCTGCAATGCTCTGACCTTTGAATAACTGGATTGTCACAGTGCTGACAAGGTGTGATCATTTTCTTTTTGATAAGTAACCAACTACGCATTTGTTGCATTTT
The DNA here is from genome assembly GCF_965231255.1 of Vanellus vanellus. Taxonomy (NCBI): domain Eukaryota; kingdom Metazoa; phylum Chordata; class Aves; order Charadriiformes; family Charadriidae; genus Vanellus; species Vanellus vanellus. The sequence continues at coordinate 70,013,227 of NC_138907.1, read as the reverse complement.
ACTAATTGCATTTAATTCTACCTCTGTTTTCTCTCCATATTACACTTTTCGTGGTATGCAGCACCAAAGACAATCTGATTCCTCAGTCTGTCAGCAGCAAAGGTAATTGCCATAAATATTTAAAACACAGCAAACCCTGATATATGGAACAATTAAAATCCTTTTAAAATCATCCTCTCTCTAAACCCATCTCCCGGTAAACTGAATTTAGGCAGGCGAATCAAAACATTGCCTTTCATTTCTGCCAACGTGAAATATTCCCCCTCTCTGCTCGATGTTCTTGCTCCTCACAGAGTGAGTAGATATTTGATTAGGTACAGATTTAAACACAAAAAGATTTTCCAAGCCTCAGTTCCAAGTTCCAAGCAATTACCCATTTGCTGGGTGTAACTCACTGCAGGGTCGCCCAACTGGAGAGCAGAACAGAGGAGATTCTTTACAAAGAAAAAGAAAAATATATTCCAAGTGTTTCACCTCACAAGGAATTCTTGAAAAATGTGCTTCCCCCCAGAGCCCTGGAGTTGTTTGTCTTATTTGAGGGCGAAGTATTTCCCTCTCGCTAGCAGACTGGCAAAGAGGTGGAGGGCTCAAGCTACAGAGTGAGCCAAGAGCTGTCCCGAGCTGACACTGGATTTGCACGGGAGCTCCTGAGGGCTCCACTTTTGTCACCTAAGAGTACTGTCTGCCACACGCTGGACCCTTGTGCTCGACCTCAGGTACAGCAAGCAGGATGTACTCACCTTGTCTGCTCTCCAGCAGCACTGACAGCAAAATAACTTTGCAATCAGGGCAAAAATTCTCAGTCGCATACCCAAGTCTGCCCCTAAAGCAGCCTTTCTAAGAGGGAATACAGTTGTTAAGGCTGGTGGTCTTCTGGTGACCCTGCAACGCTGTCCCTGAGAAGCCCCCCTGGGGAGAATAAGAGCTAGTATTGGTCCCCAAGGTCTCAGATAATCAAGATTAACTGTGATTTTTTTTTATGCTAAAACCAAGTTTAGAACAAGAAGCTAACTAACTAGCTCCGACTAGATGACACCAAGTGGTCATAGCAAAATTTACATTTATTATTACTGGAACACTTTGCAAAACTTTCACCCTTTGAACTGGAGTTTTGCAGCTTTGCCATTTGAACAATTTTATTTTTTATGTGGGAGCCACTAAGTCTGGGTATTTTGACTCTAGGAAGAGCGCTCAAACTGTTAAAAATACAAGGAAAATATTTCAACATAAATTGCTACCATACTCAAAGGCTTACATGTATTAACAAGATGCAGATTTTTAAACAACAGTTATTAATTAAATTAATTAATAAGTCATGAAGTGATTAATAACTAGGCTATGCAGTGGTGTTAATACAGATATTCTTATTACTAAAATATCAGAGGTCTTTGGATAAGGCATTGCCTGGACTACACAAATATACTGAAGCATAAAACAGCAGCAGATCGGTTACACCATTATTTCAGAACAAGTGCTTATCACTCCCTATGCTCCTAGGTTTTTAATATCTCTTACGAGAGATAGTTGAACATATCTTTACCGGACAAGATACTTACTGGTGTAGGAAAAAAGATGTCAGTGCTGCATGTTCTCACCCATTGTGATTTTGTGTATGATGTAGAGATACATGAGCAAGTATCAAAACGTATATTTAAAAGTTAGTCATCTGCTGCAACGCGTTGTGTTAGGATGTTTTCTTTTCCCCCTTAGATGACTCTGTGAAATACTTCCCTAGTTGTTTTGCCAGCAACCATGAAACCCCAGCAAAACATCAGAAGTCCAGCCAACCCAAGACTGCAAAACTGGCTACACTGAAAATTCACTCAACAGGTTCCTCCATTGTTTTTGAAGGGCTTAAATTCTCCCCCACTAAAGAGTCTGAACCTGCATGGGCACACGTGAAAAAGGAGAGGGGTGGTGATGCAAAAGCAAATGCTCTCTGTGCCTACAAGGAAGGGCAAAGTGAGAAGCAGGTGTGTGGGCAAAGGTGTGTGAACACACAGTCTTTGTACCACCACTGTCCGTAGCAATGAAATTCGGTTCTCCTTCTACAAAGAGTTATCATCATCTCTGAATATCTCCCGGTTTGACTCTGATTCCTGTACAAGGCATGTGCTGAAATCAAAAACCTGTGACTTAAAGGAGAAAGCAAGAACAACCTGAAACACGCAATGGAAGGCAAATGTCCTCATTCTTCCTGAGCTTTCAGAGCAGGCTACGTGGCCTGCTTCTCTCACTGACGCCGCAGTGACTGGTCGTACCGTGAGGATTTACTCCCCTGGTACCTGTGCAGGCCTGCCCCACAAGTGCACAGACATTTGACCAGCTGAGCTATGGTGGACACTTTATAGACTTGCTATGTTACAAATATTTTGTGCCCTTCTGTTTGCCGGAAGGCACCCTTGTTTCTCATGATTCACTTTGCACCTTGGGCTGTGTCTCCTGAGCTCTCCAGCTTGCTTTCTGTCATGCCCATGTCCTCACCGCTATTGCCACATCTTCTAAATTTTAAATAATCTTATACAGTCTCTTTAGCATCACTCTAGTAGCCTGCTTACTTCCCATTTAAGATCAATACAGAAGAAATCAATGGACCAAACAACAATTCCCTCAGGCTCTTCTCTCTAGACTGTAATGCACTGCCAGCATCTCCTCTTTTCGTGCGGTCTGTTAGTTCCCTTTCTCTCTTTATAGCAGCGGTTTTATCTGAGATTATTTTAATTAGCAGAAAGTTAAGATTTCTGGAGAAACTCTACTTGGAAGAGGGGTCCTCAAAATCCAAATACGTATTACTTGTGTTATTTTATGTTTTGCTGTACGGAACAAATGAAATACTGGTTTGTAAACAACACAAGTGAAGGACTTCAGATGAACCCATGGACTCACAGGCCACAAGGACTCTGGCCTTTTTGAAACTGCACCAAAAGCCTCAGTCTAGATGAAGCTGTGCCCTGAGACGCTGAGCCCCGCTGGGTACCTGGCTTCAGAAACGAGGCATTATGAGTGACACATACACGTTGCGTGGGCACTAACCGATTTCAGATAGGCAGGTGCTCTGCGTGACAATCCCCTCTCCTTACTCAGTACCAGCAAGATTTTCCCTTGTTCTCCTTACTGTCAGACTTACTTCCTCAGAGCAGGAAGGTTTGCCCAGCTCATTTCCTCAGCACAGACTCTGCCTGAGGAAATGTCCTGCTTCCTCAGAGGAAATGTCCTACCTCCCTTCGCCCTCCTCAGCCCCATGTGCCCACCCAGACCCCCCTCCCCACTGGCAGCTGAGGGAGGGCAGCCGCAGGGAGTTTTCTGCAGCTCGTCCCTCTCGCCTCCCTCCTCCCTGACAGAGCCAGCGGGCTGCAACTCTGGCTTGGAATTCCCCTATCAGGGAAGAAAAATCCCCCCTGATTGCGGGAACCTAAATCGCTCACCGAGGTGGAAGGGTGATGGAGTCCAAGTGCCGCTGCTCTGACATGTCACATCACACAAAAAATTGTGAGCATCAAAGTACCTCGGTGTGGGGCTCCTGGCCAGCAGGAGGGCTGGGGAACATTTTGGCGGCTTAGGGCCATGGACATACCTAGTAGCCTGGGGGGCATCCAGGGTTTACAGTGCCTATGCTTAGGCCCAGAAAAAATATAAACTTAATACAGAAGATACACTAGCAGTGCAACTATGATATAGCCTGGAAACTAGTGGAGCTAGTCTGCTCCAGGGAGTGTCTGCTGAGCCTGGAAAATCAGTATGGTGAGTCTCAGCAGATGACATCGATGACCATCACAGCCCTCATGTTTGGAAGCCCTGCGCAGCCACCACTAACCCCGAGCGTGTCTGGAAAATCCACCAAAATGCTTCAGAAACTCTTTACGTGCATAGGAGCAGAGAAGGCAGGTAAGTCTGGTTTGACCAGAGTAGGGGAAGAAAGGAGGAGAGAATATGGTAAGAGAAAAGGCTTTGGTGAGGGAGGGCTGGGGAAGGGCCAAGATGGTGAAGGCAGGGTATTTCAGGCAGTGTAGGAATGAGCAAGCCAGAGGGGCTGACAGGAGAGATGTGGCCAGAGCTATTAACCAGAAGGATGAACTGAACAGCTTTTCTAACAGTCCAGAAGCAGAGAGAGGAGGTGTGCTTGGGAAGACAGACAGAAGCCCGAACCAAGTTTAGTCTATCTAGCAGAAAAGTCAGACTATTCTGTTTTTTTGTAGAAAGACCTGATAGCCACACTTGGAGACATCCTTCACGCCTAAGCAAACAAGAGGGCAGAGAAAGCACCAGCATTATAAACCGTTCTCACCAAGACTGGAAGAACTGATGCCCTCAGCCATGTCAGAGGAAGCAGAGGAGACCAGAGCTTTAAGAAGGAAGAAGTTCTGTTCTGGCTGTGTAAAAGCCAAAGATAGGGAAAGCCTATAAAAAAAAAAAAAAATCAGAGGCAAGGAAAGAAGCTGAGGAGAGGGGCCTGCAGAAGGCCAGAGAGAGCGGCTTTCCAAGCAGGAGTGAGGGCCTGAAAGAATCAGCCAGGAGAGAAAGTTGCAGTCCTGAGGTTTGGCTCAGAAAAGGAAGCTAAACTCTTCAGTTAAAAAAGCATTGCATGGTGAGAAACAACACAACAGCAACTACAGTGGGGGGTGAAGGGAAGAAACATGAAATAAGTGTCTGTTTTGTCCTTAACACCAGGAGAAAAACACCCAGAGTCCTCATGGTATTCCGGCAGTGGGAGCGTCCATTTGCCCAAGAAGGGTCGCAGGCCCGAGGAAGGGGTGCCAACCACCTCGGGTCCTGCGATGGAGCCCAAAATAGGAACAGCATGGGTCCAAAAATGAAAACTCTTCTCCTTGCAAAGGTAAGCACCAACATCCACGCAGAACCAGCAAGCACCAAAAGCAAAGTGCTCTCTCACAGTAATTATAAATGTTCTTTGGTAAACATCTGCCATAAAAAAGAAAACACAAGAAAAACAACCTACCAAGCAAAATAAAGCATTTAGCATTTAGCACTTTTGGAAAGCCTTTGGCCTGCACATATTTTTTTCATCTCTTGCACCACAAAGAACAGTGAATACTTTTTAAGTCACTGAGAATTAGCCTGATGTCCTCAGAGCCTCAGAGCTTTCCTCTCAAAGAGAGTCTTACCTCTTTTTTCTGTAACATGACATATTTATTTTCAATTGTGTGTAAACAAAAAAGAAGCAGACAGTAAAATTAATCAGAAAGATGTTAAACTAAAATATTACCAAAGTAATGTTGATATTTTGACGGCGAGAAAAATGTTCATCACCATAAATCAAAAATACCTTGACAGTATCCTTTTCTTTTAGAAGTGAGAAGAAAATTGGAATTAGGCCCAGTTCTTATGGAGAGCTCTTCAAATTCTTTATTGAAGCAAAAGTCCTATTCAGTCATCACAGGTTTTCCTGGTTAAAGCTCAGCAGGATCAATTGCGATGTTAAATAAAGAATCACAAAAATACTTGTTTAAGCACAAGCAGACACAAGACACAAGACTGAGCACCACCAAGATAAAGGCAATTTCTCTCCCTCAGAAAATGAGAGCGACTGACAAAAGGGAACTTTCTGCAAATTAGAATAACTGACTTCTTCATGGACACACATACATGGCAGTATTTAAAACTTACAGTTTGGGGAAAACCAGTTCACCTCTTCGACTTAAGATCCATATCCAAACTCTTCTCTGGTGAAAGGCTCTGGCTTTTGACTGGATTTATGTCTGCTTAATTTGGGTACAAATTTTACCAGTTGGGTATTAATTTTTGACCCCACAGGTTTTATTGCAGAGATTTGGAACATGTTTTCATTAATTTTTTTTTTCCAGAAACTTCTGCTGACAAATAGATATTTAGTATGTCCTTTTATTTAGCTGACTTTGCAGGATCTGTAGTTCCACAGTCACTCCCAGGTGCCAACAGTGACTACTGTTACCGAGGAAGTTCATTAAAATACCATGGATCTAGCAAGAATATATGGGGTCTTATTTTTGTTATATGCAGAGTCTATACCCAGGGGTATTTTTAGAGTATTAGGTGATGTGCTGTGTTATTAACAGCTAGGTTTGATGTCTGAAGATGATACAAAATTTTCTCTCATAAAGGAAACTTGGCTAACGCCATTGCTGTTTCCTTAGCACTCCCTGAAAATTGGTTCCTTCCTAACTCTCTGGAAAGCATCTTAGGTTTTATTTTAAAAGAACAACCAACAACAAAATTCAAATAATGACAATTCTCCAGTTTTTGGCAACCAAAAAGCATAAAATAAGTACTATTCGGAGTGAAAACATTCAAGAAAGAAAGGAAAATGCTGAAGTAAAGCTGACTAGGAAGAAGGAACTAACAAAGATAGATACCTTTAGTCCAAAACCCACCAAGTTTTGATAAAAAAAATCAAGAAGTTTCCCATTTTGGACACAGGATATGTTTATCTAGCCTTGCCACAGTTACTAGCAGCAAGAGCTAGTCAAACCATGCTTGAGCACTGTGAAAATTCATTTAAACAGAAATGAGTTTCAATGAGAAAGCTATGTTTATGTGCTCATTTTTACAAGTAAGTACTCTATTTCCATTATAATAGGATAATTTTATTCTTGCTACAGTGCTATGGATTTTAATAGAACTACCTAGAAAATAGATTAGAGTTCATAATTCGTGTTGTGCAGAAAATCGTGAGACTAGGTTCTGTATATTTTTGTGAGGTAATTAAGTGGCCTGATTTCCATTAATAAAGAAAGTGCCCTAGTTCCCATTAACACCATTGAGACCGTTCATTAAGATGACTAAAGTTAGAGAGTTCTCAAATCTTGGCCCATAGTCTTTGCAGAAAACACAGAGCTGAAGCCAAGGAGATGTTCAGTGAAAGTTTAAAATGCACAACGAGGCCCTAATTCCCCACTGCTGCCTGTCTCCTGTGGTTGTGTACAGCTGGGTACAGTCCTCGTAAAACACTACCAGGCAAGGATTTTGCACATGTGTAGAAAATCAAGACCTGGCTTTTGCAGAACATATACGCTGAGGAGCGGGCAAAATGCTGTGATTACCAAGACCCTTCGACACAATGATTTTAAAATGTTAGGAGGCAATTACTATTTCCATTTTACTCGTAGTGGACTAAAATAGAGAGACAAAACAAGCTAGGCGAGATGGAAATGCCCAGGAAAATTAATAGAGTTAATTTTTAAAGTGGATTAGTTAAACCACAAACAATTCTATGTAGACATCCATTCAAAACTAAAGCTGCTTTTATTCTATTCAGTGTTATTTTATTCTGAAAGTGAATTAATTTAAATCAAATAGCAGCCAGTTCTGTTGTGAATAAGAGCATGCAAATTGAGGTTCAATACAGTTCACAGACACTTTTTATTTACACCTTTTGTTAATTTAATTAATTGTCCTAAGTTCCTGAGCTCACATAGGAAGCGTGCCAAGGTGCAAAGAGTTAAGGACGAGGCTCTTCAACTGCAGGGTTTGTCCTCTCCAGCAGCCTGTCTTCCATGGAGTGCTGCTCAACCATCCTCATTATCACCAGATGGCACAGCCCTGGGTCCTTGATTCTGTGGGAGCCAGAGGAGGTATTCCTGTCCTTCCCTGTCACCTATGAAGCAGTGACAGCTCTCAGGGAGAGCATTTCATGCATTTAATGGGAGGACCGGACAAATGCGCAGCACCTATTCACCAGGGGCCAGGAGGAAGCACTCGACCCAGGAGAGTGCATTCATTGACCTCTGTAGGCACCGAAAGCAGGGAAGTAGTGTGACACATCACAGGGGACGCGGAGTTATGTTTTCACGGTCAGCCTAAGAACGTGATAGTCAGCTCCACTACTTCACCGAGATCAGATTTGTGGAGGTGTAACTCAATGACAAACATTAAAAGACACCACTGAGAAAGACCTACGAATACCCACTGCATCTTCCTTCCTTCCTACTTTACTTTTAAATTATATCCAGCTTGAAATTGTAGTTTCTTAGAGCAAGTCTCTGTGCAATTTTTATACTTTCCAAAACTGAAGTAAACTGAAGCGATCTACTGGGGTGATCACATTGTGCGCCTCAGGGCAGGGCAATTCTATCTCTATCTATTCAGTTATTGTAGTACCTTAACAACCACCTATGGACCAGCCCCAACGTTTACCCACTAGCAAGAGTCCTACAGCCCAGTTAATAGTCAAATATTCCTCCACAATGTGAAGCCACTGTCTAGGCAAAGCCATGCATTTTAAGGCCTCTCCACCTTTTTTGAGCATTATTTCCTTCAGTATCATAACTCATGGTTTCCTCAGTTCTCTGCTCTTTCTTCAATCTGCCCATCCCCACCTTGGAATGAATTTAACTAGAAATTATCTTAACCTTTTAGTTACAATCATGTCAGAGAAAAAAATCAAGACAAGCTTTTCTTTCCTTTTACAGCTTTTCCTGGCAGTTAATGATGAGTCTATGAAGAAAAAAATAGCGCCATTATCCATAGTCCATGAATGTGGATTGTCTTTCTCCGCTGTTCTCAGAGCTGCCTAATAGGAGAAAGTAACTTAAAACTAATAGAACAGTTATCCCTAAGAGGCTGCTTACTGGGTGAAGGAAATGGGATGTAAATGTTTGTTTAATAGGGAGAGGGTAAAATATGAAAAAAAAAAAAAACAAAAAACAGCTCTAAGACTAAAAGTTTGAGTGCCCTGGAAAGAAACTCGGGACAGTCTTAATTCTCCTTGAAAAGAGCTGTTGGGTAAAACTACAGCTCCTTCAGGAGGCCACGCTCATTTTAAAAACGTTCTTTAAAACTCCTAGAAACGTCTCACAGCTTCGTAAAAAAAAAAAAAAAAAAAAAAAAGGCAATCCTGAAATGTCGGGGAAAATGCCAGATTGCCAGATTCATTTTCGGGGATGGGGTACGGGGCGGGGGGGGGGGGGGGGGAGACGAGCGCCGCTTCCCTACGGCAGCCGCCTCTATGGATGGAGGGAGAAATGTCCCGCTTTCCTTTATTCTGCGAGCCAATTCTGGAAACGCCCCCACCCTTCAGCCCCTCGCGGGGGGCACCGGCCCCACCGACCCCACCGGCCCCAGGCGAGTGCGGGGGCTGCCCCCGGGAGCCCCGCGGCTTCCAGGCGGGAAGGCGTTGAGCGCCGGCGGGTCGGGCCGCTTTTTTCCCTTTGGAGGGAACGGAGGGAGAGACGCGTTTCTCCGGGCTTCAAACGCGCTCCTGTCAACGCTGCTCGCTGCGAGCAGAGCCGGTAATCCCTCTGCCGAAAATGCGCCGGGAAGCCCCGCTTTAACGGGGCCACTAGAGAAAGGGACACGCGAGTCACAGGACATTATTTCCACCGGGTACCTAAGCACGACAAGAGGCTTGGCCCCGCCGCGGTGGCTCCCCGGGCGCGGAGGGCCCGCCGCAGCCCCTGCGCGATCCGTGGGTCGCGGTGGTGGCCCTGCCCGCGGGGGACCGTGGAGCCCCCACGGAGCCACACACACACACGCACCCCCGTTGCCACAGCGCACCTGCCGCCGCCGGCGAGCCCGGGACCTGGCGGGGATGCTGGCGAGGAGCCCAGCAGGGGCCTGAGTCCCGGGACAACCCGTAATTCCTCCCCCAAGGAGCAGGTAGACCTTAAAAAAAAAAAATAAATTAATCTGGGCAAACAGAAAACAGTAATTGCCTGCTAACATTAGGAGCTTCCCGGAGGAGGGACTTCGGCAAGGCTGCCAGGAGGATTTAGTAGCCGGATCCACGACAAAACAAGGCTGACATAAGCCCTACTGGGGGAGGTAAACACGGGATAGCTCAGGTTTCCGTAGGAGAAAAGCAGGGGAGACGTGTGCCCCAGGAAAAAGAAAAAAAAAAAAATAAATCGTAAGGCAGCAGGAACTATTTCCAGAGAGAGGAGAAATTATAAATCCAGCGGCAGCGACGCGTGACATTAAAGATTTCTGTGCAAACCCCCGAGACAGCTCGGAATCGCACCGATATCCCCGGGTGATTGAAATAGTTTAGCGGGGATTCAAAAACCCACCCCACGAGCCTGTTGCCCCATTTCGGAAGCGTTTGCAGGCGCATCTCCAGCAGCTGCAGCCCAGGCGAGGTAACACGGATTTTCGCTCAGACCTACCAAATCTCGTCGTCGCCCCCCCCCGCCCTCTGAAAAGCGATTCCTGCGGCGGAGCAGCGTTTCCCGGCCGCTCCCGGGGCGCCCCGGGCGGCGGCGGCACCGGGCCCGGCCCTCGCAGGTCCCTCGAGTTCTTACAGCACAGGCAACGAAGGGAAGTTGTTTATTATTATTATTATTATTATTATTATTATTATTATTATTATTATATCTGGAAAACCTCACACCGAGCAGTAAAACCGCTGACTCTGCGCCCACGTTTCGAAAGCGCTTGTGCTTCAAATTGAAGTCAGCCGCTTCTGCTATTCCACTTCTCCCGAACGGTCCCGATACTTTTTGGGGGTGTTTTTTCGTTCGTTTTTTTTTTTTTTGGTGGTTTTTCCTTTTCCTTTTTTTTTTTTTTTTGTTTTTGTTGTTGTTGTGGTCAGATCCCATCAAAGGGGTCTATTGTGGGGAATGCGGTCCTCGGAGCCCCGGGCGGTCGGGCGGGGAAGCGATGGGGCTGCCGCTCGTCCGGGGCAGCCCCATCGCCTCCCCGCCCGACCGCCCGGCGGCAAATCCTCCGGGCTGCTGTTCCCAGGAAGGTGTCAAAGGGAACGGAGGGGGGACCAACGGGTGTCACAGTCACCGAAGGTGAAAGATGATTAAATTTCCGCGGAGAACATAACCCTCCGAATGTATTTTATCAGGAATCCGGAATTAGAAAGCACAAAACAAACAAACGGGAAAGAGGGGTACCGGGGAACGAGAGGGACACGACATAAAGGAAAGCAAAATAAAACCCGCCTGTTACAGCTCTGCCGGTAACCCAGCCGCTAAGCTTCCTCCAAGTCCTTTCCAGCCGGGATTATCGCCGTGCTTGGCTCCCGTCCCTGCAAGTGCCCGCTACCCCTCGGTGCACCCGTGGGAGCCCTGTGGGACGGGGCGGACGGAGTCGCCCGCCCGCCCGGGCCGGGATTTACACCTTTCCTGGGATTTATACCTTTCCCGGGATTTATACCTCTCCCGGGATTTACACAACCCACAAGCCCGCGCCCCTGTGCCCCACAAGACACCCTGCGGCATCCCAGGAGCGGCGGCCGGGGCTGCCCGGCACCGCCGGGGGCTTTGCAGGACGGGGCGGGGGGCTGATCTGGCTCGGGGCTTACTGGTCGGGGGCAGCAAGCCCCCCCCAAAATGCCGGCTGAGATAGTGGGGCCGCCCCCTGCCCCATCCTCCGGCGGGATGGGAGGGCTGGGAGCCAGATCCCCCTTCTTCTCCCCGGAGGGCGAGCCCCGGGGATGCCCCGCAGCCCCGCCCCCCCCCCCCCCCCCAATCCCTCAAGCCCTTTGCCGGGGGCATCTACCCCGTTCGGCTCCCCGCGGGGTACCCGCCCGCTCCTCCGCGCTTCTCCGCACGGCTCCGCAGCCCTGCGGTGGGCGGTCCGTCCCCCCCTCACCGCCCACGTCCGTCCCCCCCCGCCCCCCCGCGGCGGGGCGGGCCTTGCCGGGGGCGGTCCGTCGGGCTTGAGGCTGTGCCGCGGCGTGGGAAAGCGGCTCAGAGAGGGTTTGCTCTGGTGGCGGTGCGGAGCCGAGCCGAGTCGTGTCGGGGCCGCTATCCCCCCCCCCCCCCCCTCCCCCCGGATTTATTTATCTCTGCCCCTCACCGCGGCTATAAGCTGCGCCGCGTCCTGTGCCCACGATGAAGCGACCTTGCGAGGAAACTACCTCAGACAGCGACATGGACGAGACGATAGACGTGGGGAGTGAGAACAACTACTCGGGGTAAGTGGGACACCCCCGTGCCCCCGGGGCCGCTGTCTCCGCGGGCGGCGGCGGCGGAGCCCGGGATGGGCCCCGGGATGGGGCAGAGCGAGGGGGGAAACCCGGCCGCCCCGCCGGGGGTGGGGGGTTTGTCCCCCTCCAGGCCAACTAGCAGCTTGTTGATAGCCCCCCAGGAATTGGCCCCGCCGTCTGTCTGCCCGAGCCTCGAAATTATGCGGAGCGCTCAAGTAGCTTGTGAGCCACCAAGGCTGCTGCCAGTTCATTAGCTCCGCTTAATTTGCCATTTCCAATCAGGTCTTTTCCAAAATAGCGCCTGAGCGGGCCGAACGACCTCAGGGAATCGGCGCCAGTGGGAAATGAGCTGTGAAAGTGAGCAGGGATCCACAGTTGTGGAACGGGAACTTCAGCAAAGCCGGTGTGCCAGGTGCGGGTGAGCGGCAGTGTTTGCCGAAGGAGGGACGGCCTGCGACCTCCGCCACCACCGCGCTGGACGGCAAAGGTGGTCTTGCCACTTCAGGGGTACATGCACCGGAGACCCGTCTCGTCCGCACCGGTAGCTAAATGTGTATCAAAAGCTACTGGATTATTATTTTTTTTCCCTCGCTCATGATGAAGTAAAAGCGTTTTCATGCTTGTAGGTAGTGCAGTTTTGAAAGTGGATTTTGAATTCTGCTCCTCGTGCGGGACAATGCAACTGACCCGAGCTGGGCAACTAGCTTTGTACTGGAGCATCTGTTGACTCTTGTCGCGATGGGCAGGAATGTCAAAAGCTAGCAGGCCAGGCAGAGGTTGTGGCATCGGATACACAAACTTACCACTGCTGTTAGCGTATGGAGATGGTTCACGTGGTTTTGGACTTGGTTTTTCAGCCTGTATTTGGTACGCAGGGCTTTATATGCAATGAAAACAAAATCCGCTGAGTTGGGCAGTGAACTGTCTCCAGAAAGGGACTTTATTTCCAAAAGAGTGTTCTGTCAATTCAAAATATGTGCTGGGGCAGCAAAAAATGAAATGTCTCTCACTCTAAAAATACTGTGCAGTGCAAACCACATCTTCCAAGCATTGAAAATGTCGTGACAGGGACTATGCGTGCTTAGTATGTTGACCTAAGGTATCTTCAAAGAGCGGTGTCAAGTTGTGCAACACCTGACATACTTTTATTGTTTCACAGGCAAAGTAATAGTTCTGTCATTCGATCAAATTCCCCAACAACAACATCTCAGATTATGGCCAGAAAGAAAAGAAGAGGGGTACGTTGCGTTTAATTCTTTTCCCGTGTGACAATTTGCATGTGTGCTGTGATTTTGCCTTTCAACATTTTTTTATAAACTTAATGTGTTTTGTTTTTTTGGGAATAGATTATAGAGAAAAGGCGCCGGGACCGTATAAATAACAGTTTATCAGAGCTGAGGCGGCTTGTGCCAACTGCTTTTGAAAAACAAGTAAGCCCTTTTTTTAATTCTGTATCTCGTCTGGTAATATTAGTTCTCTTGTAAAACTTATGAAAATAATATTTTATGTGTCCTGATCTGGCACAAAGCAGGCATTTCAATAAAATGCTTTCTTGTGGTGAAACTATTAGAAACATAATTCATTATGAGGCTGAAAAACATTTCTATTCTTTGGCTTGTTTTTCCCTGAAGGGTAACAGTGTTCATGTTGCCTCTGTTCTTTCGATGAATTCCAGTAGTGGTTTTGTTAAAAATGCGCTTTACTCCGTATTTAAAACAAAAAAAAAACAAAACAAACCCAACACAACTCCCCCAAACGTGTATATCAATTATCCTTTTGTCTAAATCTTTAAATATAATTTAATTCGCCCCTACTTTAAGAAACCTTTATTTTTGAATCTGTAATTTCAGTTGCAAATTAATCAATCCAGTTTCCTGAAAAGGGAACAGACAGTCTGGATTATTCATGTTTTAAAATGACGCTTTAGAACCAGGGCATTAGGAGAGGGAATAGGCCCATGTCATGTCAGCTAGTGAAGTCAGTGATATGTTCAAAGAATTTCAGTGAGAAAGTATTCAGTAGGAAGGCTGGAAGGATCCAGCTAACTTTGGTTCAGCTCCTTGGTCATGAAATTACAGACCAAAAGCTTAGAACACAATCTGTCCTGTAAAAAAGGGCATATTGTTTATCCCATTCAAATTAAACGATTTATTTACTTTTCCATATCTTGATTTTTGTTTTTTGGAATTTGATTCAATATTTAGCCTTGTTCCTGTTTTACTGAAGGTATCTGAAGATCTATGGATATGTGCAATTGACACTACCTTTCAATAAAAAGGAACCAACTGAAAATAAAGAATCTGACTTCCTTGTAACAGTAAAATAAAAAACAGAAAGTAAAATTTGAGAGCAGGATTGCGAGGTGCTGAATGCCAGTGGTAACTGTGGGGCGAGCACCGCACTGTATTAGGCCTGTTACCTCCCTGGTCTGAACAAAAGCTAAAAAGAAATTTTAAATATTGTAATCAATGGTGAGAGCATCCCTTGTGTCACTTGCAATATGCTTTTAGTAACTAGTAGTTGTACTGTGCCCTTGCGTAGGTTCTGGCAAAACGGAGTGACGGGTATTTTCAGCTAGATAAACAGGGGCAAGAGACAACAGTTGTTTGTCCCATTTTATTGTTTACTTCTTGCAAACCACAAACATTATAAAACAAGTCCTACAGAGCCTTTGGAAATTACCCAGCGCCATGCAGTTTTTAGCTATTAGTCACTCTCACTGAGATGTCTTGTACTGTGTCTATGGAAAAGATGAAGTCTGAGAAAAGTACAGGATGTAGTTGCATGTCAAATGGGGAATTCGGACCAAAAATTAACACGCGCACCACCATTTGTAGAAGGAAAGCACTGAAAGCAGTAAGTGGATTGAAAAAAAAAATATATTGGCGTAAAAATGAGTGCGCGCTGTATTTTGTTCAGAAAGCCCCACCATTTTTCCGAAATATGCCAAGGACAAAGTCATCGGTCCTCTTCCAGCTCCTTGACATTCAGCTCACTGAAGTTTCCAAGTTGGAGGTTTAGTTTCGCTTCCGCCTCCCTCCCTCCCTCGCTCCCTCCCTCCCTCCCTTCCCAAATCACAGCTCTGCTCTGCAGAGTCCCTCGCAGAGATGAGGGCTGGCGAAGCGGGGCCGCGGAGGAGGGTGTAAGCCTTACCTAATTCACACGCAGGCAACCTGGGCGAAGCCGGCTGGGGCTGCAGGAGAGCCGACGGCAGGGAGGTGGCCCGGATGATAACTAAGAGAAAAATTTGGCTTGCAGGATGCCATCCGCCGGTGGCCGAAGCTTGTGCAGCCCTGGTTTTAACTCATGCCAAGGGATGATCTCTTGCGCCGAAATAACGTTTGCATGGTCAACTCATTCGTCTGGGCGTGCTCCAGATATTGAAGGGAATGCTACCGCGCAAAATAGCTTTATTCATAGGTCAATATATTAATACTACCTTTTGAGTTGTATTTTGTACTTTTCCAACACTTTTTCATAGTTCTGTGACCCACCCTCGGTAACAGGAAAGATTTTTACTGACAGAGGAGCTAAAGCCTTTCTTTTTCACAATGTTTAGCCTTCATGTCCCTGCAAACTAGGCCTCTCGCTAACTTAAAATACTGTGGACTGTGCAGTTGTTTTTTCAGTCGAGAATGAGAATAGAATATTCAGCAGCCAAATGACATGTCGAAAATTAATAGGCGATTAAGAAAGAGGGTTTCTTCTGGGTGTGTGTCCACAGGGACACCTACTGGTAAAAGCAGAAAAAAAATGTTGCAGCAGGGTCTTCATCGATCACTGCGCAGACCCGTCTCCATTGGTGTTTGCTGGTAAAAAGAAAGTCCAGAAAGTGACATGTTTCTCTCATTTCATGAAGATGTCATCTCTACACTGTCTTCAAGGCCAGAGATATGCTAAGCTATATCCTTAATAAAGCAAAATTGTGCTGCTGCCGCTTGTATCGCTAGAGAGGAGACGGCATTACTCTTTAGACAAAGTCTGGGAGGCAGATGCTCACGAAAGAATTAGGCCGAGAACGTCCTAATGATAGGGGAAATTGAAACCATAAGGCTGAGCTCAGTGGAAAGTATATCAAATTAAAGTTTCTAGTACTTGTAAGCCTTTATTTATACAAGTCTCTTATCTCAAAGGGATCTGCCAAATTAGAAAAAGCGGAAATACTGCAAATGACAGTGGATCATCTGAAGATGCTGCAGGCGACGGGAGGTAAAGGTAAGGCGCTGGTGATTTCTTTTCTAATATTTGGGGAAATTTCAGCAAAAAAAAAGTGCTTTGAGGAGCTGTGATAGGCGTTTCCAGATTAAAGGAGTGGAAATCAATGCTAATGGCAGGATTGAACTCGTGGGAAAGAACTACTGGGACAAAAGAAGCACTTGACCCTGGGCTTGTGTTTGCTTTCATAACACTGTGGGAGTAAAGGCTTCATTCACAGGCAGCCCAGTCAGAGATTTGTTTGGGGTTTCCAAAGAGCACTGAAATCTGCACAGGGAGACAAAACAAATACACAAACACCAAACATAAACAGGAGGTTTGTGGCAACAATTGTGTAGCCCAAAACCGATGCTAAACCTCATTATCCAGCAGCTATACCGAAGGAAGTGGATGGAGACGAACTTTCATTATTGTTTATGTATTTTCCTTGCTCTGGGAAGACTTTTTAACGCCAGGTTAGACCGTCTTCATTCAGCGGAACAAAACCCAGTCTTGCTCCATGCAGCTCCAGGTATCTGATAAAGCAGACAAGCAGCCGTGCTTGCTCTCTGCACTCATATTTATATGGTATATTTGTGTGTCAGAGGTCTGCGTAGTTCCCTGTTAGTGGGTGCTGGTGTGACGCAGGGGCTGCCCTGGCTGACCCACTGGGTCAGCCGGCTGCTGGGAGTCGAGCGTACCTCGCTTGTGCAAGCTGGCCGTCCCGAGGCTGGAGGCCAAATGGTTTCAGCCACCCACGAGGTATTTCTGTATAGTCATGATTTTGGAACTTAGTTGGAGTGAAAAACTCGCTGGCCTCTTGTAAGCACGGTCCCGTGTCCCCTGCCGTCGACTGTGATTGTGGTTCAAATTGTTGCAACGGAAACCGGCCGATTTTTCATTGACCCATTCTGCCATGTAGGTAAAGGCTAGAAGAGAGGCAGCTGCTGCTCGCTCTCTTCCTTCTTTGATTAAACTCAAAAGATTTTAGCCCATGACTGAATTACTGTTCCTGTCTGTACATTGCAGCGATTATAGAATTCAGTTTATAATCAGTGCATTCTTAACAACAGATAGTTACAGGAAAGTATGTTGAAGGCTGGTGTTCTGTTATTTGTGAAAATTAACACCGAGCTGGCATACGTATTTTCTAAGTGTTAAGAGGCTTTTACTAGGCGTCCATTTCAACTTAAAATTTATGGGTAGCTTGTTCTATAAGAGATGAAAGGGATTTCATTGTCCTTCATTTAACAGACGCACCTCTTGATTCCTTGGAAAATGTGCAAAATTAAATCTAAAAAAAAAAAAAGTTACTATTATATCTAAAAATGACCTATAAAAAGCACTATTTAGGTGGTAAAGCTATGCTCTTGCAAGTTATGAAACGCCAGAAGTGATCACGCTTGTGCAATTTGAATTCAGATCCTGCGTGTGTGTGCGTGATGGCGCCGTCTGTACTTGCGTGGTTGCGTTGCTGGCGTTCCCCAAGCTCTGTCTCACTTCGTGCACAGGGCCGTGGACGCCCAGCTGCTGAGGGAAGCTGTGGTTGTTTCACTTCATCCTCCCCACGCGACGTGCGGGACAGCTATCCCACCCTGACCCCCGCTTGACGCTGCACATCACTCCCCTTAAAAGCCGCGGCAGCTCCCACCCCTCAGATACCTGCACCGATGGCGGGAG
Source organism: Vanellus vanellus (assembly GCF_965231255.1). Lineage (NCBI taxonomy): Eukaryota > Metazoa > Chordata > Aves > Charadriiformes > Charadriidae > Vanellus > Vanellus vanellus. The sequence continues at coordinate 69,995,484 of NC_138907.1, read as the reverse complement.
GGCAGGGAGGTCAACCCTCCTTCCCCTGCCTCCCTGCCCAAAAAACAAGTATCTGGGGGATTATTTATATCAGGTTGGGTGGCCCCAGCTAGTGGAGCAGGGGCTGAAGTGCCTGGGATGGGAGCTGCCGGGCAGAGAGAGGTGCCGGCAGAGCCCCAGCCTCCGGCTGCGACCAGACAAGCCCGGGTTTTGTTAGCAGTCCCACGTCCTGCAGTCTCTTCTTTGGTCTGCCACCGCCGCCGTGCCTTTCCCTGCCCCGGCTGACACCGGCGTGCCTGGGGCTGGCGGAGGGCGGTGTGGGGAAGGACGAAGCGTCGGGGTGCGTGGAGAGGCGATGCCGGCTGATAGCCGCAGCCGCCTTCCACATCACGGTCCGTGGTGGGTGGCACATCAATATAGCACCTGATCGCTTCACAAATACGCTGACTTTTATCTTCTCCTTCTGACCCAGAGATAAGAGTAATCTCACTGCACAGATTAAGAAACTTTAAGAAAAATAGGTTTGCGAGTTAGTACCGGGCGAAGTTTAAGTCTGTGTTTCCTGCTTGCTCGATGTTTTACTTTGCAACCTAAGTAACATCTTTAAATATAATTTCTTAGGGTGTTTTTAAGGGTGTTTTTTGTTTTATTTGCAAGTGTAGTTATTCCCACTTTGTAACTCATCTTTCGAGCCACAAACTTTTTTCACATCAGCAAAAAAAATGAGTTCCATAATTTTTCCAATGGACAAAAGCTATTATCGCAGCAGGGAGGGAGAAATGCGTCCTGATACCCTTATTCTCCCCTGCGTTGAGGGCTGGAGAGAGCTCGTCCTCTTCCTCCTCGCACAGAAAGGGAGGACACCCACGATGGGAAATGCCTGGGGCTAGGAAAGCCAGGGTGGAGCTGGCTGCTGCTCAGCGCGCTGAGCCCGAGGTGGGCACGGTGGAAGAAAACCCGACATGCCTCCCATCCCTTCTCTGCTTTTTTTGGAGCTGCCCAGGCAGGCAGGCTGCCGCCTCTGAGGTCCTGCGCGGACTCTGCGTCTCTGACGCCCTTGACGCAGGTGTGGGAAATGGTCTCCTGCTCATGTTGAGTTGTTATTTTGGCCTGGGGCCAGGGCTTTCCGCTGACCATGCAAGCAAGCACAGGGGAGGAGTAGTTTGTCAACAGCGAGTAGCTTGCTGGGACCTCAAGTGTTGTTTTCTTGCGGCTTCACTGCAAATTTAGCTTGGGTGACTGACACCTGGGTCAGCAGCATGGGTTACTATAGCTCAACTGACTTAGCCGCTCTCCTATGTTACCAGGAGAGCTGAAGAAAAGCCAAGACTTCCCATTCGCGACAAAACGCCGGCATGTATGCGTGTGGGTGGTGGTGGAGGATGTTCTTGGGTTTTGGAAAGAAACAAGAAATGATATTTTTAAGTCTCTCTCAGAAGGGGGAAGCCAGCAAAGGGGAAACCTGGAAAAGATAGCCATCGCAATCAAAACATAACGGAGCTTGGGAGTCCCAGCTCTCATCTCCCCTCTGTTTGCATGTCTCGGCCACCATAGGAGACTGAGAGGGAGCCAGGATCACCAGGGCTTTGGAACGGCTCATCACAGAGCCAGCAGCTCAGACTCAGGGGAAGCTGGTAACAACCACATCCCCCACGTCTCCTCCGGTCCGGAGGGAGGGAGGCCAGGAAGCCCTGGCTTGAGCCGCGCGCTCCCAGGACTCCCAGGCTGTCTGACTCGTGGCCAGAGCCGGGAGGCGACTTTGGCTGCGCGTCAGCCCCTCTGAAGCTGCCGGAGGTCTTGGAGCCTCCGGCGTGGAGGCAGTCCCCATGCCAGGCTGGCTGGCACCCGAGCAGGTAGTCTGCTAGGTTGCCACCACTGGCCTGCCTGGCGTTCATTTCTGGGGGGTTCACTCAAACCCGCGGCGTTTCCACAGATCCCGTGGTTGCAGGAGACCTGGCAGGAAAAAAGCTGCGAGGAGTCAGGGCTTGCTGAGACAAGTCCTCGACCCCTCGTTGCCCACCCATCTGCTGGCCGAGCCGGCATGTCTCTTGGGTTTCGGACGGCCTTAGATGAGCAAGGCAGCCTGCGTCAGAAGTGCCATCGTAATTTGGCAAGAAGGAGTATACAGCAGGCAGGGGCTTTGTGCCGACATCTATAAATGTGCCCAAGTTAATTCTATAATGCGGGCATCCAGCAACAGAAAGGCTCCTTTCTAGTTTGAAAGTTGATAAAAATGAAACCAGCCATCTAAGATGCTAGGATTTTTCTGAAAGACTGAAATTATTTCGTGCAAGAGAGTGCAAGGCCCAATGTAGTTATTGCTGCCAGAATCCTCCATAAAAAGGGCACTTGATTATATCTATATACTAACACACATCATAGTCCTGCGTACCTAAAAAAATTCACTGAAAGCCAGAGGAAAAAACACCATGACAGCTTGCGAGTGGGTAGGACATTATTCCTCCAAGGAGACTACTTTTAAACTAAAATAGGAAAATTCCAAAAACTGGAATAGATTTTTGTAGTTGACAAGCTGCAACTTAAGCACTAGATTTGATGCTAGACCCTTTTAGAAAGGGAATATCTTTTCATATGCATTTAATAAGGCAATTTTTTTTTCAAATGCTTTTTTGTCCCAAGCCTGTGGAGCTCCAGTTGCTGTTTGTTGAAATACCTCATGGACCATATGACTGTCAGTCTTCCATCTCCAAATTAGCAATGGCATTGCATAAAACGTTTTCTCAGTAAAGCTTTTTATTGTGTGTGTGCAAAGTCATGACAAGATGTTTTTAGTTTGTAGTTAAACAACACCGTATGTCACATTGTCTTAATGACTCTGTGAAGTAGACGGGACCCCGGCAGCAGTTGCAACAACTATCTCACAATGTCGAGAAATAGTTTGAGGGCGTTACTAGGAGTGCCAGCGTAGGGAAGAAAAGGCAGGGTAGTACGTGCAAGCTCCCTGATCTCCAGCCTGCTTCTTTGTGTGGATAAACGTCTGGTTCACACGCGCGTGCAGGGTCAGTACTGCACCGCAAGCAGCTTGCTGAGGACTTTCAGGAGAGCTATCGTGTGTCTTTTTAAGTATCACGAGTACTTATGGGCTTAATTCTTCTCATTTGTATGTTGTCTGCAAAACCAACTGCAGCCTATTGCATTACAGGGATGGTCGCACATATTGTTTACAGATCAGAGAACAAACTTTTCGCCTTGCAAATCTTAGCCTGTAACTGGGAGATCCGGCGGCTGAGCGGGGACCGGGGTAGCCATGTCACCTTAACGTCGGCTGGGAAGCTGGCGCGACACTCAATGCTTCTTTTGCCCTCCCCTTGCAGGTTATTTTGACGCTCATTCCCTGGCCATGGATTTCATGAGCATTGGCTTCCGGGAGTGCTTGACAGAGGTCGCGAGATACCTGACTTCGGTGGAAGGTCTCGACACGTCCGACCCCCTGCGCGTTAGACTTGTGTCTCACCTGAGCACCTGTGCCTCTCAGAGGGAAGCCGCCGCCATGACCTCCTCCATGGCCCACCACCACCACCCCTTGCACCCTCACCACTGGGCAGCCGCCTTTCACCACCTCCCGGCCGCTTTGCTGCAGCCGAACGGACTCCACGCCTCCGAGGCCGCCCAGTGCAGACTCTCCTCAGACGTACCCCCCCACCACGGCTCTGCCCTGCTCACTGCCACCTTCGCTCACGCCGACGCCGCCCTCAGAGTCCCCTCCGCTGGCAGCGTGGCTCCCTGCGTCCCCCCTCTCTCTACCTCCCTCTTGTCCCTCTCGGCTACCGTTCACGCCGCAGCGGCGGCAGCCACGGCTGCTGCCCAGAGCTTCCCCCTCTCCTTCACCGGCGCCTTCCCCATGCTTCCCCCCAGCGCGGCCGCCGCCGCTGTGGCTGCGGCGACAGCCATCACCCCTCCGTTGGCCGTATCAGCCACCGCCAGCCCTCAGCAGGCAGGCAGCGGGGGCAGCACTAAACCCTACCGACCCTGGGGGACTGAAGTTGGAGCCTTTTAAGTCCCCCCCCACCTCCTTGTCCCTTCCCGGGCCGGCTCCCTCCTCTCCCACACCCCCAACACCCACAGCCACGCTGCGGCCGGCGGGGCTCAGCCTGTCCTCCCTGCTCAGCCCGGCCAAGGGGCTGCCTTTGCCCAACGGGCCTGCAAGGTGCCCGCCGAGGAATGGCACAGCTGTCCTCCTTCTTTCAGGCATTGGAAAAGACACGGGGTGACATCTTCTTCTTCTTCTTTCTCGGTTTGTTTCGCTGGAGGCACCCTGAGGGAGCAGCAGTGGCTTTCAGAAACAGCGTGACCACATCGGCATGTAGCGGTGTCCTGGGAAATACATAGGCACTAGAACTAATAATTCTCCAGCTATGCATCCTTGTTTGGCAGAGGGGTGAGGGATCGCACCTACCAGGTATCCCCAGGCTAGAAAAAAGAGTTTGAGTTTCATTAAGTGCCTGACATTGAAAAAAAAAAATATATATATATATATGTGTGTGTTCTGCTAAAAAAAATAACATTGCACAGGTATGGAAATGGTATGGGAGAGAGGGGAAATCCTGCATTCAGCTTCAGGACTTGGATATCTTTCCAGGGAAGTGCGTGCTCTTGAAGGGGAGAAGGGTTTTTTTAGCCAAAAGATTGCAGAGGAAGAATGTTCAATTTGACAGGCCTAGTTCTCACTTCCTTGGCTCACTTTCTTTGTACAGACTTGCCATATTGTGACATCTAGCATAGCACTGGTAAACGCAATTATCTTAGCAGTGCTGGGATTAATGAACATTTCAGCACTGCCTGTGAGCCTTGAGGCACCCTTTTTTATGGCTTAAATATGGTGCTAGCTTGTATCTGCACAAACAGTGAATTTGTCATGCACCCAGAAGTAACCACCTATTTAAAGTGTGCACACTTGGATACAATTGATTCATGCCAATACAAGAGACTCAGTGTTTAAATTAACTTATTTAGCTGTATTTGGACCTTCACTTTTAGCCGATTCTGTGCAAGATCCCTCTCTTTTCACTATCAACTACAGGGAGAACGATCACTCTGGGTATGAATGAAGTTACGATAGGGACAATTTTTAAATTGGCTATTAACATGCCAACATTGTAATGTGGGTTTGATTCCAAACCAAAATGAATGTATTAAAGGGTATGTCAGTAAATTATTTTGTCAATACCCAGACAACTAGTGCTGCATAAAATGGTTTGCTTTCATTTTTTATTACAGTGACTTAAAATAACCTAAGTATTTTAATACATCCAGGCAAGAACTAGAGATTTTATGTAAAAAAAATAAAAAATAAAAATAAAACACAGCATGTATTATTATGCACTTGATTTCTCTGCTGTGTGGAGAAAGCAATAAGCATTGAGAATGTTAAACATTACGCAAAATATACTTTAAAATATTTGTTTTAAAAATACTGTACCTAGTTGGTCTTTTATGCATTACTTTGTTAACCTTTTTTCTATGCAAAAGTCTTTACATATCACTAATTAAACGAAGTCCTTTTTGACTGCGTTTTATGGATGATTTGTTGTAGTTTTTGTTTGCTCTTGAGGAATACTCGTGCACACAAAGTTAGTTTCTGCCACTGGTAATGGTTGCTTTGTCCTCCTCTGCTCCCCTTGCTCATCCAGGGAGCCCATCTCGTACAGCGTGCTCTGAAATGGGCAGGAAAAAGCAGTCAGTAAAGCAACATTGGTTTTCAAGCTTGTATACTGGTTCCGTGTTGACGGTATACTTAATGATACAGATCCATCTGTCCATCCTGGAGGGCCCCAAAGGTTGTTGGGACTTCTCGGTTCAGCTTTCCTTCAGATCCTCACAAAGGGCCTGTGTTTAGAAGGGGAAATTTTTAACCCAATGGCATCATTAAATATCTGGATTGAGAGAGGGTATTTTTTACCTCCAGTTCTCACCTTCTAATTTACCAGCTCTTGCTGAGAGAAGGGCTTCTTATTGTTTCATCCGTAGACCTGCAAAGCTGTCTGTAGAAGGCGTGTAAAGCTCTGGCCATAAGGATGAGCACAAAGTCCTACATGTCCGAAAGACACTAGAAGATTATTATGCCCAAGTAACAGCTGACAAGACTGAGGCACAGAAATGGGGTGACCACCCTTCAGCCAGCCAGACTCCATCCATCACCGAAATGCAGCCTCAGCCTCTTCATCAGCCCTTTCCCCCAAATAAACTTGTAACCCATCCCCGCCAGCATCAGCTGGTCTCCAGCCCCCCAGCGAGGAGGGATTGTGATTTGCCTGAACAGCATGCTGTCCCATGGAGAACATGGACAAAAGGTGGGGAAGAAGACTCTCTACGCCTGCACTGTAAATCATGCTCGATCTTTCAAGTTTTGTTTTTTGGGGGTGGAATTAGACATTTTTTGTTTCAGGACATGAATGCTGCACTGCTGTACTGGCATGTTTAGCAGCACTCGGTTCAGGTACCATCCACTTTCCATACCAGCAGTTTCACGAATAGAGATTACATTTAGTGAACTGGCAAATAGATAAAAAAGTGGGCTCTATTTACATGAAAAGGAGCAGGTTGCAACCCTACTTGACTTAAAGCTGTTAACTATTAACCTGCCCTCTAAGACCCTGGTAGGAGGTCTCCCATGCATCATACTGTGTTAAAAATGGGCAGCCACTGACTTGGTTCCACCTAAGGGCTTCGATCGAATTGATGTGCCCCAAAACATTACCATTTGTTGCCCCAAATGCAACATTTTGCCTCATTCTAAAAAAAAAGGGAGTTTGAAAAAATATTTCTAAGACACTGAGATGAAAGTGTAGCTATTTTACCACCCTGAAACAATGTATCATGGATGGATTTGTGCAGCCTGTATGTTTGGGCTTACTCAATTTTCACTCTCATGAAACAGGCCAAATTCATGGGTGCTAAGTAGCTGATGTCTCCTCTCTTTTCTTGTTTTGTTGTGTTGTGTTTTGTTGTGTTGTGTTTTGGTTTGTTGTGAGGTGGTTTGGTTTGGTTTGTTTTTTTGTTTTTATTCTGGATCACCTGAAGGGACCAGCACGTGAGCCAGGAGCTCAGCCTTCATGCCTGTTTAATTCTGAGCTTCGGTTGGAAATGTTTCCTCTGTGATAGCAGATGAAGATTTCCCAAGTGAGATACTAATGGAGATGAAGCATATTTCACATGCGCTGTTGGAAAGACATCAGAGGGTATTAGCTTTTGATGGCTTTGGTTGTAGCTGCGCTAACAGGTCAGAGCTGAAGGAGTCCACACAATTTTTAAAACAGAGCAAGGGAAAGCTGTTTCCTTGGCAGAACTGCGATCCGAAAGGTAGGACTCGTGGCTGTGCCCGCAACCTTACCTCAGCCCTCTTCTAGCTTTATCTGCCTTCAGTGATGACTGGACCTGGAGGAAGAAGAAAGTTGGTAATTTGTGTAATTTAAGACTAGATCATAGCACATAGTGCAAGAAAGCAAATCAAGCTGCTTGCTCAACAGTAAGCAGTTGGCTTTGACTAACTTTTCAATGGGTGGGTTTGCAACCTTAAATTCCAGTTATCAAGAGGATCAAAGGAGGTTATGCAATTTCCTAGAATGTTTTTCTTGAGAGGAAAAGGCTAAAAACCAATTCTGTCAGTCAGCATTAGCGGGCTCGAAACCTTAGCCCTCAGCAGTGCAAATAAAAAGCACTTAGGCTGCGGCACTAGCTGTGTCACACAGCACCGAGAGGAGATTATTAACCTAGAGAGGAGACGGGCAATCGAGAGGGTGGTGCTGCCTGTCCTCCCTTTGCTCGGATTGCAAGTGGAGGAAATCCGGCATTAGGTATTGCCCCAGCAGAAATACCGGCTACTGTGGCCGAGGGCTGAATGCATATATTCAGAGCAGAATAATCATATCCTGGCTGTGTCTACATCGGCCTGAACAACTGCCAGGAGGTGCCGGTTCATGCCGCTGCCTCCTTTGTGTTAGCCTTCAAAATGTTTGTTTGCAGCTTTTCTGAAAGATGATACTTCAATCAGCACGTCATGAGATAAGTAAAGGGCAGTTACCGAAGCCTGGGACATGGATACTGGCAAATTCTTAGGGCTATAGTAACTGAGAAATTTCTTCTTCATAATAGAAAAGGTCACAAGTGTCTTTTCATCACAAGATACTACATGAGAAAATCCTACTGAAGTGCGAAGAGGACTCTTACCATCTCGGTAGTCGCCGGTCTCATTAGTCTTCTGCTTCTCTGAGCACGGGTAGCCTGAGAGCACACAAATGAGGACCTGAGTGATTCAGTAGTCACAGGTAGTGTTGTCCAACTTCGAGAAACGATGAAGAAATTGGTATAGCTTTGTTTGCAAGCTTTATGTGCTCATTTGTGTGAGGCTACTGCCTGAACCTGAGTGTAATTTTACCCAACACTGAAATTTTTACTTGTGCTCTGTTCCTCTGCTTCACCATTGTACACAGCAAAGACTTGTGCCTTGGAAGCCAATGTGTAAAGGTGTCAAAAGGGATGACCGCAGCAACACATCTGACCATGAGCAGAAATGATAAGCAGAGGAGCACCAGGCAGGTGCTAGAAATGCTAGGATCTCAACTTGAGGGTAAACCCAAGCTTTCCTGATTTACAAATGAAACAAAATTTTGACAGATAAGTATCCGAAAATAAGTGTTTTGGTTTGGGGTTGGGTTGGTGGTTGCTTTGGTTTTTGGTTTGTCCGTCCCCCCCGCCCCTCCCCTTGCTACTACTGGAAGTTGTAAAGTGCTATTAATGTGTAAATACAATCACTTAGTCGGCATTCAGTTGTCTAAATGTTTACAATGTTCTAAGCTGGGTTCCAGCTGTCACTCTTGAAGGTGCAGGTCTCCCCTGTGTCCTCTGCCAGCCCTATGCAAACACCTGGGAAAAGCAAGGTTACTTAAGTGGCACTAAATGTGTATGCCCAGGCAACTGAATTTCTCCTTCTCTTTCTTGCATCACCTATGGAGAGATAGGATTTGAAGCTTAATAATCTTTCCACATGTGATTTAATTTTTTCAAAGAATCAGCCTCCTTCTCACCTGAAGAAACCACAGAACAGTATCAGAGTCATTTGGTGATAATAAGTTATCATCTTGTAAAACTAAGACCAGTCAACACCTCATTCAACACTAACTTCGGAATTTCTCTTAATGGTCTGGCTGCAGCACTGGTGGTGATTATAAGATGACATCAATATAATTTATTTTTAAAGTGATCTTTTCCTGCATTCATGGTGGCAGTGCAAAGCTGGGACACATGAATTAGTGTTGTACCCTAGAAATTAAAAAAAAAAAAAACAGAAGCAAAAGGAAAGGAATATGGGAAATAAAAGAAAATGTGTCTTGTTGAATTACTTGCATGTTCTGGAGAGGCAGACTCATTTTTTACCGCTACAGCTGATAATATTGCATTCAGGCAAAGCTAAATGCTTTAGACGATGCTTATCTGAAAGCTGCTATTACTTATTTTCCAGGAAAATCCGTCTGAGGTATTGACTTAATTTTGCTTTCCATGCAGTCCATACTCAGCATTTTTCTCTTCTACAAAGGAAAGTCTTCAGGGTGAAAAAAATACCTTGATACAATATCGAAATTGTGATTGCAATCGCCTAACAGCTGGGAAATGTCTAACTCTGCCCATGTCTTCATATATGTTAGATTGCAAGACCTCCTTCTCTGGAATTAGCACACTGCTCTGGAAATAGCATATTACTGGAAGATGTAAGGAAAAGTGTTTTACCTGTAAAGAATATCCAAAAAGAGTGTTCTGTATTACTGCATGGTAGGTGAAAATCTAATCAATTACTACACAAGCTAATCCATAAACCTAAAGAGCCCAAATTATGATTACTTAAAGGCCTACACTTTCCCTGCCCCCCACCCCCCCTTAGTTTTGATTTAACTCTGGATGCTGGGTTGTTTTTTTTTCATATATCAGAGAGCCAAGTAACTTTATATTTCTTTAGGAGAAGGACTCTCTTTTGGGGAGTTTAAAACAAAGTGTTATGCATTTAATGTATGCTTTTTCAACTAGATTAACAAGATGAAGTCTGTTGTGTGTGGATAGCTCAGTTTTTAATGACACTTCCCAGCACAACACTTGGGTTTAATACACAAGCCTTAAAATAAAATAGCATTGTTTTTCTCCTCACCCCCTCTCCCTCTGCTGCTTTCTAAATGTATTTTGGCAGAGAAGGGAGTTTATTTTGTTTGGGTTTTCTGGGGTTTGTTTTTCTGAAGAGGCACCGGGGTGGCAAGGGGGAGCGTTGGCGGGGCATGCTGGCTCCTTGGGCGTGAGAAGAACCTCCTTTCCTCTGGGTAGGCAAAGCCGCTTCCTCGCCTTTTCCCTCCCCTGCCCTCTTTTTGGGCAGCGGTCCCATCGGGCAGCCCCCTCCCTGCTTTTCCGACAGAAAGGAAAGGCAAACGGGTTGCAACCACAGCAAAAGACTGCGGTTTCACCAGGCTGCCCCAGTCTCTGTCACCGTGTTCTTTTCATTTTGTCGATCACAAAGGCCGAAGTGTGTGTTTTTTGGTAATTACCTCAGGTCTTCAGTCATGATCTGCCAGCCCATCACCGGTGTCTGCTTCCTTCCCTCCCCCTCTTATCACGGCTCTGATGCCTGCCCAGCTACAATGACTTTGTCCCTTCGATTTATTATTGCAGTTAGTGGATAAAAATGCTACAAACAGGAATCTCAAAACAAAACCAAACAAAGCAAATTAAAACGTTTCTTGATACTGCTGAAAACTGACCTTCATGTGCCGCCCTGTCCTCCTTCAAGGCCTGCTAAACCCACAAGAAAGATTCCCATTAGTAAATCACTATTGGATCATTAAACCTTTTTAAGGCAGTATGTGCCTTACCAAGAGAATGAGGATTACGACACAGCAGTGGCTGCTGCCCACTGACAATCATGGGAACCGACCTCAGTAATAAATCCATGAATTATCTGGCTCACTTTGACCGGTTCTCACGCCAGAGCAGCTCCTTTGATGTGACCGTCAAAACCCAAGGATGCCCAACAGCAGTAGCCACCAACGAAACAATAGAGAAGTAATAATTCAATATAAATATGTAAAACCTGCTTGCCTGTATGCCCGGCTTTTGCAGTGGGGTATTTCTGTGCCTGTGGTTGAAATTGGAGACAAAAAAAAGGAATAGAGAACTTTTTTTTCCTGTGTACTACCCTCTAAGGGAAGAAATGCAGGGCATGTTAGAAAGATATTTTTTAGCTAACATTGATGTGCATGACTTTTTCAGCTAAGGGAGGGCTCCCTGTTGCTTTTCAGAATCAGTCTGATAGTTCAGGAACAATATGCGCTTAAGGACTGACCCTGCAGAGGGACTAAGGACGTTAGACGTATTGTTCCACTTCAGTGGGACTACTCATATAAATAAAGTTATTCATGCTTTCTGCAGGACCAAAATTTCAGAGGATGCATTTTGATTTGTCTGATTTGTGAAAACATTAAGTGTCAAGCTCTGTTTGAACGTCAGAAACCCAACTGTTCATTACTCTGCTTCTTGGCTGCCCACCTGTAAAGTGAGAATAGTGTAATTTAGTTTCTTGTCCTTGATCTTGTCTAATGAGGTCTCAGACTCCAGGGAAAAGATTGTCTCCAAGCTCGTGTTCATCCCGTGAGCACCTCTAACTAGAGTGTCTGGCCCTTACCATAAGCCTCCAGTTAATAGAAAATAGTTGTCCTGCAGCCCAGATGCTTGTGAGAAAGGCAATTTTCTGATGGCATAAGGGATGACATGGAAGAAAAATCCCCTTCAAATTTTATGACAGCATAAAGGAACAGCGGAATTTATTAAATTACTTTTAACCATTCACTTTTTTACTCTTAAAGCAGGATCAGCAAACTCTAATTGACAGTAGGTACAAAAATTTTTAAGATATCTGGTTTTCAAAAGTGCTGGAGTTCCTGTAAGTACACCAACATGGTGAGAACGAATAAGCAGAGGACACTACTTCTGGGTATCGCTGTGCTGAGTTGTCGCGAGGGAATCGCTGCCGTACTTGGGGTGAGGTGACTCTTGCTCACGTGTTTCACACTCAGTTTCAGCCTGCTTGCTTAAGGGGACATGAGTGTGGTACGGTTGGAGGGATGAAAGCCACTCATCTGTCTACAGCAAGACGCTCCATTTCAATTGACCCAAGACCATAGTCCAAACAATCTGAAGCTGAGACTTTCTATACAGCTTGGGGTGGAGAACGAACAAACTGAAGATTATATACTGCAAAGCTTCATCCTGATATAATTACACAGGTGATCTCTTATCTGAAGAGAGGGGAAGATCATTCCCGTTTCTTTCATTTATTTTGCTGGATCTCTTGTGCAGAACTGCAGCTTACACAATACCAGTTATGCCATTTACGGAATACAGAGTTGTCACGTATGTCAAAAAAATCCCTTGCAAAGGATGCGGGGCCAGTTTGAGTGCATAACCGCTCGGTGGCAGAGCTGCAGAAGGCACCCTGCCGTGGCCACGCTCCATCAGCCGCCTTGGCCTCGCCTGGGTCACTGCTAGTCCCTGTTACACACAGCAGGCAGCACCACCAGCCAGAGCATGTGTTGTAGTATCAATTTATAGCCTGTCATTATTTTCCTGCTTTTGGGGGAAGCTGGCACCTCCCAGCTCCATTTTCCTGCCAGTAAGACAAAGATTAGGCACAGCATAATAACGTTGTCAATATAGTTTACTAAAATGTGATTAATCAAAAGAGCACATGGGAAACAAAGCATGGAAAAGCAGAAGGTAATGATTGACTGTAGCCACAAGGCAGTAATAAAAGGGGTCTATAAAGCAGATTTTCAGCGTGTAAGTGAAAAAGTTCAAGCATTTAAAAGGATCAGAGCTTTCATAATTTCATGATCAGAGCACTTCTTAATAGGACATGACAATTGCTCCTGTAAAAGGACTCTTTGGAAAATGGTCCTTGGATAGTATTATCTAGATCTGTGTGTGGTAATTAAATCTGCATTGGACTTTCGTTACCATCACCTTAAATAAAATGCCTCAGTTTGGATAAAATAATTTCTCTTAAAACATGATTCAGAGTAAATTTTCCAACTGTAGTTCTGAAAGGACAGTCCTAGCAGGATTTGAAATGAGGTTGTTATGTTTTCTTAGTTTATCTTACTGTCCAGTAGGTGTTCCATATTGAATCTGTACCTAGAAAAGAGATTTACAGTTATGTTTAAGACAGCACTATTTTACAGAAGGGATCTTGGGGAGAGATAATAGGAAGGGAAAAAAAAAAAAAAAGGCTGGAGAATGGATTGTGAGCCTGAAAGCATCTTTTATTTTTTCCTTCCATCTCCAGCAGTTTAATAAACACTTTGCCTTGTTTGTGTCCTTTGACTGTCATGATGAAAATACCACTAATGTCATAGCACAGACTGCTCCCATGGTCCGCCAGCCCTGTGAATCAGTGCAGAAGGGAACAAAAACAGACCCTTTTTGTCTCCCCTGCCAGCTGATCATGGTGCCCTGGGATCCTGACCTGGGATGCAGAAATTCTGGTTCCCTCCTTTGCCTCAGCACAGCCTTTCTGCACGATCTTCAGTTCAAAACCTACAGGTGAGAAGCAATGATGCTGCTGTCCCCTGATAGAGTGGCTGTGAGGGTGTACATGTCCAGGGCCATGTTGTTCTTCATCAATCTGGTAATGGCATATACCGTCAATGTATAAATGCCACAGATAGACCAAGATGTTAAAGAATCCAAGTCATTCTCCTGATAATTCTTTGTAACTTTTCATTTTTAAATACTACATTAAGGCTGTTTCAAAGACAGCTTGTAAAACTTCTGTGTGCAGCCTTAGACTCAAGGAAACACGTTGCATATGATTTGGCTTAATAACAGCTTCATCTGTACACGAAGTTGGCTTTATCAGTAGATACAAAGCCTTCATTACTCTATAGCTCATTGGAATTAAACGGACACAATGCTAACTTATGGAATTAAATCTGAAACCCTCTGAGCAGGGACCATGCTGGGAGGCGCGGGTGGTGGTGGCAGACACGGGACCGGGCTGCCACCTCGTGGCGTCTTCAAACGATATTTTTGTCAGTAAGCAGAGGCTCCTTGCCCTGTAGAGGACAGCATGAAGTTTTGTACTTGTTTATGCCCACAATAAAAAAATAAGGGGGGGAGGGGATAAGTGGCCACCAGAATGTCCTGGGAACAGAATAAATCCAATGACTGCATGACTGTGTGTCCTTCGGATAGAAGTGAAATATGAGGGCAAGTGGAAAATATGCCTTTAGAAAAAAACTGGGAGATTTCATTTTCTAAAGAGCCTACTGGTTGTAAAAGTCATGCAGAAATTTATGTTCACTCACAGGCAAGATACTTCATATAAGATTGGAAAAAACTTAAGAAGCAGAATTAACGCAGGACTATAACTTAAAGGAGGTAGCCAGAAAGAAAAGTTAATGCCACAGAAAAAAGATCAAGTTCGGATGCGAAAGCTCCTGTTCCCAAATTTTCCAATAAAGTATAAAAAGTAAGGGTTAAAAGTCTTAAGTAGAAACTCAGCTGCTGGTTTAAATTGATCTGTAGTTAAGCTATTGTCTTCCTCAGTGTGTTTATTTCTACAGCAGCGCATTCCCATCAACCTTTGCTGTGAGATGGAAGGCAATTGGTCAAGCTGTTGAGGAAGAACAGAAATGAAAGTAAAAATACTTGTGATCCAGTATCTCAGAATATATCACTGCTACAAGCAAATTCAGCTACACTTTGAGAGTGGGATGCTAATCATCATCATCGTCGTCATCATCATCACTGTATTGATCTTAGATTTGTTTGAAATACCTCTGTTCAAGCCTGTGCAGCCACGTGCCAGGTTGCTTCTGTAATGATTTTGATTGAACTGCCAGTCCTCCGCAGACTAGCCCACCTTTTCTGGGGCTTCAGCATGCCAGTGTCAGGAGTTACTTATTATTTAAAACAAAAATATCAGCAAAGATTCCATGAAAGATACCTCCTCCATCTGTACACTGTACACAAGTACACTGTTCCTTCCCTCCATCATGTTAATCTAAGGCCCAGGAAACAGCGAGTCAGAAACTGCTGTAACTTTTCAACCCACGCTGAAGACGAATACTTATCCTGGAGTCTTTTCACCCCAAACCAGGACGCCTTTAAACACAGTGGGACCTGAAGTGGTAGGACACCAGCAAGAGGACTGCTTCCCACTCCTTGCAGGGTGGATATTTGTCCTCCGCACGAGGGCAGGTTTCAGGTCTGGCACCAGACTGAAAAGGGATTAGGAAGGGCTATGCTTCCATTCCTAGCAAAATACTGGCAACTATACTCTTTCTTTCTGTGCAAGAGCTATTATGGTGATTTTTTCCAGGTTTCTAAAATCTTACATATGATTTTCTTTTCTCAGGTGACTCTAAAGCTGGACTGATGGTGCTAAGAGCGTACAAACAGGCTACTACAAAATGAGTTCAAATCAAAGCAAATGCTTCTTTGGTTTCTATTCTGTTAAACCATACCTATACCTTTTCTGGGAAACTAGTCAACACCTGAAATACACTTTAGCTGCTTCTAAAATGACCCCTCATTTCCTGAGGTAGAAAACAACAACTTCTTCCACCAACTTGGTAAGTCATTTCACTGAGACCGAAGAGAGAGGGGGGAATCCGAGAGCCCTACACAACTATCTCAGTTCAACTCATGTAAACTGGTAATTATAGGGGAAAGTCCAAGACAAAATAATAAAATTAGGACTTCCAGGATCTTAGGAGACCCACTGAGCTATTTCCCTGGCCCAGTGTGAGTCCCTTGATGAGATGCTTGCCCAGCCCACTCTTAACAACCTCCAGCCACAGGAATGAAATAATTCCTTAGGTTACATCCTTTGGTCCTTGTGTTTAGCTATTATTAGGCACCATTTCTTAACGTCTAAAGGGTGACAACAGCCCTTTTGACTGTTTGCTTTATGCCTTAAAGCAAAGGTGATCCCATCCCTTTGCACCCCCTTGAAGGTTCTTTGTCATAAAAAAATATAGCAGAGGACTTTGGGATTTCTCATGAGACATTCCTATCTGCATTGGAGGGCAGCCCAGACTGCAGTGCGCCTCCGACACACCCTGTGAAAAGCAGCCAAAGCCATTATTTCCAGTGGTGCTTTCACATCAGGGCAAAGTACTCCTGCATAAAGCGTGGCCTGCCAATATTAAGGAGATATATGGGTGATGCAAGGGCTGTGGCTTGCTCCTGGCAGCAGGGAGGTTCCCCGTTAAAGCCTAATCTGCCAGGTATACTAGCATCTGTCTTGCAGTCTAAGCTAAGTATTATACTCATTTATTATCGGTATTTCTTGTTTTACCTGCAGCAGTGTACTGGGTCTGGCTGGGATGGAGTTAATTTTCCCCACAGCAGCCCTCACAGTGCTGTGCTTTGTATTTGTAGCTAGAAGGGTGTTGATAACACAGCAGTGTTTTGGCTACTGCTGAGCAGTGCTCCCACAGCACCAAGGCTGTCTCTCCAACACTTCCCCCTCCCAAGGCCAGTAGGCTGCGGGGGTGGAGGGAAGAGTTTAGGAGGGGACACAGTTGGGACATTGACCCAAACTGACCAAAGGGGATATTCTCTACCGTATGAATGTCCTGTTCAGTAATAAAAGCTAAGGGAAGGGTGGGAGGAGGGGTTAATTTTTAAGGTATTTATCTTCCAAAGCAACTGCTACATGTACTGGGGCTCTATTTTCCAGAAAGTCAATGGGCATCACCTGCTGATGAATAGCAGAGAATAAATCTTTTTTTTTTTTTCCTTTGCTTCCACGTGTGGCCCTTGCTTTCAGTCATTAAACTGCCTTATCTCAACCCATAAGTTTTTAATCTTATTTTCTCCCCTGTCCTGCTGAGGAGGGGGGGTTGAGACAGCGGCTGGGTGGGCAACTGGTGGCCAGCTAAGGTCGGCCCACCACACTGCTCCAAACAGAGCCACTGCTCCAACATGAAAGAAGAGGTCCTCCCATCACCCTGTCTCACCCTACAAATCATGGTCAGGGGTGGGAGGTAGGGGGCTACAGGTTAGAAGAGCAGTTCTTCCCAGAGCCCTGGATGCAGGTTTGGATGCGCAGCTGATGTGCTCTGCTATGGGACAGAACTGGGAGCTCCGGGAGGAGGAGGGCAGGCACCCCGCTGCCACAGCACTGGAAGAGGCTTTACCCTGTTCTCATCACCTCTTACCTCCCCACCTGCCAGGGCACCCGCGTCGTTTTTAGGAGCTTGAGAAGGTGCGGTGAGGGCTTCATTGCAGGAGGGAGTGAGACAGGTGCTAATGGCAAGGAGGTATTAAAACTCCCTTTGCCCTCCCTCTTTCTTTCTTTCCACCTCCTGAAGAATATCTGGGCTCTCTGCAGACCGGTGACAGCTAAGGGGGTCCTCACTGCCGTGGCTCAAAGGTTCATGACGGCACCAAGTGACCATTCACCTGTGGGGAAAGCAAAGGTGTGGGAACACCCTTTGCTGTCACAGCAGCCAAAAAAAAAAAAAAAAAAAAGGGAAATACGGTATTTCTAAGTGGTGGCCAACATCCCTGCCTGTGCCCCTTTAGGCTCTGCAGCCCTCTGCGGACTCCTAGAAACCCTGTGGGTGGGCACGGGGTGTTCATAGGCAGTTTTGTGAAGAGAAGACTTGCAAAGAGATGCTACAGCTGCCGCCCGCACCCACACAGGGCACTGAGACTTTGCACACTCCCTCCATGCGTGACTCCTCCAAACTGGCAAAGGCGTCTTAAAACTCGCTGCTAAGCAGCAACGCCGACGCCTCGGGCTCGCACAGCAGCCGGGCAGATGCTCCCTGAATTGTAAAAGCAGAAGACGACTGGAGAAAATCCTAAAAAGCAAAAGAAAGAGAGAGAGGGTTAAGGAAGAGAAAAAAAAAAAAACAGCTTCCCTGACCGGGAATCGAACCCGGGCCGCGGCGGTGAGAGCGCCGAATCCTAACCACTAGACCACCAGGGATCTGTACAACTCCTTTTCAATCCCTTCTCAAGACGTTAGGTCACATAACCACACGCCCGCGATTACCATCCTGTTAGTTTCTTTTCTTTCTGTTCCCCCCTTCTGGGCAGTGCCAAGTCCCGGAGGCAGCTGTCTATAGGGAGGGACGTTCCATTCCACCCCCACGGGGGGGGGGGGGGGGGCAGGGTGCGGAGGAGAGGGGGCGCCTCAGGCCAGGCGGGTGAGGGGCCCTCGCCCTGGGCGGGAGGAGGGATGGCGGTGGGAGGCCGGCCGGAACAGAGCCTCGGGCTTTGTCCTCAGCCCCGCGGTGCAGACGTGAGAGCAGGTGCGCCCCGCACAGCCCGACAGGCAAGAGCTGCGGAGCGGGGACGGAGGGCGGGTCGTGAGGAGAACGGCGCCGGACCGCGGGGCGGGGCGGGCCGGAACTCCCCCCACCCGGGGCCCCTCCCGCCGCCACAGGCCGGTGAGCGGCTGGCGGCCCCCGGCGGGAGCGGGGCTGAGTGGGTTTTTTTTTTTTCTTCATTTCGCGTTGCCTGTTCACGCTGTTCCTTACAGGACAGCCTCGCTACGGGGTATTGCTGTGACGGCTCCATGCAGGGCCTCGTCAGCCAGGCGCTCCCAGGGGCGGGAGGTGCTCGTCAGGCGGGCTGTGGAAACAAAACGAGCACAGCTTCTCCGGTTTTCGGTATTTGGTCTGCGGGGGAGAGCCGATCTGAAGGCCTGTCTCAAGTGGAAGCCCGTGGCTCCACAGAGGGAGGGCAGATTGGCAGTTCACCTGCCTTTCACTGCCACGGCCTTCTTACGCAATAGATATGGATCTGTGACTTTGCTTTTTTTGGTGAGGTTTCTAAGAGAGGAGTGAAAACTCAGGCATCAATGCACATGACATCTGCATAAGCATGTTGATCCCTGGCGTGTTTACTTCATGAGCCAAGTAGATCTGCGAGCTGTAGTAGCAAAAGTAGTTTTCCCTATTTAAGCAGTGTCCATAATATGAGGGTTTGCTATACACAAGCAAATTTCTCTAGTTCTAAACCCCTCTGCCTCTGAAATGCATTATATAAGAAACCTTGTCCATGTTAAGATAGATAAGCTTCAGACTATACATTTGCAGACTCTGCAAATACGCATTAGCTTATCTTTAAAAGCTTTAAAGTCTGAAAACAAACTTACAGAGACCACTTTCCTCAGGGATGTACTGAGGAGGTTTAGGTGTTTGGTTTCTGTCTCATTGAAGTCCCTGTTCAGCCAATTGTTCATTTCATCCCAAAACCTTCACAGTAGCAGGCTTGAACAAAAGATTAGCACATGTAATGCCCATCTACAAGAAGGGCCGGAAGGAGGATCAGGGGAGCTACAGACTGTCGGTCTGACCTTGGTGCTGGGGAAGCTTATGGAGCAGATCATCTTGAGTGCCGTTACATACTATTTACAGGACAAACGGATGATCAGGCCCAGTCAACACAGGTTCATGAAGGGCAGGTCCTGCTTAAACAACCTGATCTTCCATGATAAGGTGACCCGCTTGGGGATAAAGGAAAAGCTGTGGACTTCAGTAAAGCCTTCGATACTGTTCCTCACAGCATTCTCATGGAAAAACTGGCTACCCAAGACTTGGACAGGTGTACATTCTGCTGGATCAAACACTGGTTGGATGGCTCAGCTCAGAGAGTAGTGGTAAATGGAGTTAAATCCAGTTGGCAACTAGTCACAAGTGGTGTTCCACAGGGCTCAGTGTTGGGGCCACTCCTGTTTAATATCTTTATTAATGATCTTGATGAGGGGATTGAGAGCACCCTCAGTAAATTTGGAGAAGACACCAAGTTAGGTGGGAGCGTTGATCTGCTTGAGGGTAGCAGGGCTCTTCAGAGCCTGGGTAGGCTGGATTGATGGGTTGAGGCCAATAGTATGAGATTCAACAAGGCCAAGTGCTGGGTTCTGCAATTGGGCCACCACAACCCCATGCAATGCTACAGTGTTGGGGAAGAGTGGCTGGAAAGCTGCCTGGCAGAAAAGGACCTGGGGGTGTTGGCTGACAGCCAGCTGAATATGAGACAGCAGTGCGCCCAGGTAGCCAAGAAGGCCAATAGCATCCTGGCTTGTATCAGAATTGGTGTGGCCAGCAGGACTAGGGAAGTGATTGTCCCACTGTACTTGGCACTGGTGAGGCTGTCTAGTTATGGTGCTCAGGGACATGGTTTAGAAGTGTGCCTGGCAGAGTTAGATAACAGTTGGACTTGACAATCTTAAAGGTCTTTTCCAGCCGTAATGATTCTGTGAAAATGTGTATATTGTGATGGAGCTTTCTTTTGTCCAAATTGAGCAATTTTACTCTGCAATTACAATCAGGCCCTATTAGATACAGTCTAATGTCTTATATACTGCAAGAACTGCATTTCACATGTGTATATCAATAGCAGCTTCTTTGGTAAGACCAGAGCATTTCAGGCCTTGAGGAGACAAAGCTGTGGAGTGCTGGAGGCAGAGCACAGCTCAGACTGAGGCACCATGGTGGCCGGAGGCCACTGCAAAGAGGGGGACGTGGTTAGGTGAGAGGAGTCACTTGGTCCCAGAAGACAATCTGTGCCCCCTGTTGAAGAGAAAGGCAAAATGGGAGCTGGTTTCCCATAACTCAGAACCTGTAAGGAACACCAACCAAATATTAAAGTGGTTGTATACTGCAGAAACTGAGCTAGCTTTAAAGGAATATATATGCTTCACTAGGTCCACAGTGTCATGGTTAAAAGCACAGGCTTCCCCACCCTGGGTGCTTCTCAGGTGGGTTTTGGAGGAGTACCGATTTCTGTGCTTCCATGGCTGTGATGCTAACAGCACTTGAGACAGCTAGGTTAAACCTGGGGTTGGGCCATGTCAGTTGCATTTGCAGTGTTACAGAAGGTTCATTGCCACTGTTTGTTCTTAGAGAACTTCTGTTGTGCGACACCTCAGAGGAAGGCAGAGGTGAGCCCCCTGGTTTTTAAGCTGAATGATAGAGGCAAAATAATCCCCCTGACAATTTCAGAAAAGTAGCCAAGCCTGTGAAAGATGGGATGTCATGGCTGATGGTAGTGTGGGCAAACGTGTTTTGTCCATGCCTTAGGAAACAGATGTAGAAACAAATACTTCTTGCTCTGTTATGCTTGATAATGAGCAAATTATTTTCAATATGTGTAGTATATCACACTGAATTTCTGTTGAGCAGTGAAAGAGTTGTTGATTACAGCGATGAGAGTAGTGAAAACTCTAATTTATGCACTAGAGAAATTTTACTGAAATAAGAAGTCTTTTCCAGGTTGTGGGGGGCAGGGGACTGGCCACTAGACCACTAGGAAAGTAGCATTGAGAGTCATATGCTGGCTAGTTATTTTTAGAAATAGCTTTCTTTTCTGTACAAGTCATGCACTGACAAAAGATTACGCCTCTTCTCTGGCTTCCTATATCCGATAGAGAAACGCATCAGTGAAACTGTCAGCGATTCAGCCTCCTGCCAGCGCAGAAGCAGCCAGTGCCTGTGCCTGGATCCCTGCGATGATAGCTGGAGAAGAATGATCTTCCCAAAAGCGCCAGGAAAGGAATGTCGGAGGCTGATGTTTCTTTTCACTTAACACAACGGAACAGCAGTGTGTCAGTAAAACCAAGTGAGTAGAGTTCAGTGTTAGAGGTACTGTACACCAGCTTTCAGAGTTTGGTATGCAAAGCTGAATTTTGGAACCTGAAAAATCAGAGCAATTACTTTAAATGCAAGCTGTAAAGCAGCGTGCAATTAACTTGTCTGTTCCATATGAATATATTATATATTATTACTTTAATTTGCCATGTTAATTGATGTGTGTCAGTAGGCTTACTATGTAAAAATGAGTAAGAATAACATCAAAGTAATGTGCTAATTTACTGAAAGTAAATTATTTGGTATGTTTATAAAAATAAATATTTTTTTAAAAAAAATGATAAAAGTAAATAAAAAATTATTTGGGTATGTTTCCACTATATAATGGTAAGTTCAAACTGTCTTTAGTACCTGGGGTACATGCTTCAGCAGTAGTGAAAATGCTTGATTTGCACAGAAGCTGTAAATGATATTTATGTGTGCATTGATCACTCCTCTCTTTCCTCAACTATGTATTTGGTCTGGAAAGTCTTGACATCAGCTTTTCTTCTTTAAGTTAGCCTGATTTAAAATGTACATCATCCCAGTTTCAGGGAGGAGGAGAGGAGAGGAGAGGAGAGGGAAAAGATGATGCACAGTCTTTTGCTATTTTATGTTTAATTTCCGTGTATAGTCAGAATGGTTACTTAACTGTTAGATTATAATGATTTTCTGGGAGAAAAAATACTATTGTAGTTTATATTTCTTATATCTATTTTCATTGTAATTTTTTTTAATGGAAATAATCTAAGGAAAATCTCAAAAGACATTGTGCAAATGTTACAGCATTTCTGATACTCCTAGCTCCAAGATACCTTCCAAGCTGTACAGTGACTTGCTCTATCTTCTTGTAGTTTAATTTAAATAGAGCTAGGGGGCAGTCTGTGAGAATTTGCAGTGTCATGTCTTAATACTGTGCAGACTAATCATTTACTATTTACAGAAAATATTTTAAAGATCATGAAAAAAAATGAGGGAGTAACTCACCAGCAGTATTTTTATAAATACTTTTAAAAGCTCTTGTTTTGTTTCCATTGATCTTCTCTTCTTCCCCTGACACCGTATTTGATCCATGAAAACCCGTGTCAGCTTTTTTTATTTTAGCCTGTTTTAAAATGCACGTGATTCTGGGGTTTAGGATAATGTGTGATGGTGGTGTGCTTCATCCAGTGTCCACTGAGCTCAACAAACTACCTTAGTTGAAACATATACGACTTTTTTATTATCTCCTCATGTGTCTCAGCAAATTCCTTTTTTTTTTTACAATCGTTCTTCTGCAGACCGTTTTGGAAGCAACTTCTGGTTTGCTCAACTAGACAGTAGAAATGGGTGTACAGAATCAGTTATTAGGGGAGAACTTCTTACAGAAGTTTCAAGCTCTGATTTCTTTCTCTTTCATTTTTGTGAAACTCGTAGAAATTTTCAATACCTCTGTCAAATTGAGTTGTATCTAGACAATCAATTCAAAGTTACAGGGTTAGTTGGGGACACTCAGAAAATTCATCATTACATAAACTAAAGAAACCAGGCTAAAAATAACAGTGTATTGTTAAAAAGTCAGCCCCCAGTGCTTGGTAGGATCAAGCAGAGCCTCAATTATGCATAAATGTCTGTCTGTATAAAACCTATTTTGTGACTACTTCATGGTGAATAATTGTAAGAGTAATTGGGAGAAATAGGATGACTGCTACTGGAAAAAGAAAAGAATGGCATCACCTTTACTTTTATACCTTTTAAAAACTGGACTGTTACGGTATTCAAGCTCATCGGTGCAATTCTTTATGGCAGGTTGTCTGTCTTAAATAAATGAGACATAAGCTAACAATTTCAGATGTTAAAAAAAATTTACATGAACCACACATGAGCAATACAATATTTTTTTCTGATACCAGTGTATCTTTCTGATACTAGCTGATCTGAGTGCAGGGGCCATAAACATACTGTACCTGTGACAAATTTTTTTCTCTGTAATGTATGCAGCTCTATTAATATACACTGAACTGTATATTGTGGAAGATCAAAACCCATTCAAACATTGTATTCAATTATCCCAAGTCTATTCTGTCTTCCATGTGTCATTATGCATGTGAGTTTGTGTGAGAAATCTTTTTCTAGGGTAAATCTATCTGTCTTTCTGTCTGCCTATCTCATGTTCATCATTGTAACAGATAGTCAGGCATTACCTCTTACTTCCAGACTCAGTAAAATAAAATGGCATATTGCATCCCACTCACGTGGTTTCTGCCAATGACATGAACTCGGTGGGCCAAGCTCCAGGCAATAACCCACAGTGCCAGAACCAGAACTTGTATGACGCTTCTGTTCTGGTCCTAGCCTGCTTATTCTGCTGTTCTGACAGGAGTTCGAGTGATTTCTTCCCCTTGCCAGTAGGCTAGAATATGTATTTGAAGTGCTTGGGGCAATGTAAGTGTAGTTTCTTTGTCTGCTATATGGAATCTGTGCATTGTCCTTATAGAGCTTTCTACACATTACAACAGAGGTAAGAGGTGCTTAGAATGATGATGGACAGTGAACTGGTACATTAGGACAGGGACAACTTTTCCTGGAGCTAAAATAAGGTGTTAGTCACTGTCATTGTCATGCAAGTTCAGCTAAGAGATAAGTAGGGTTTCCACCATTTTGATGGATAGGGCTGTGTATCTTATGCAATTTGGCAAAAGAAGTCAAGTAAATGGTACTATTTTAGGTCTGCTGTTTTCTTTCTCTTTTTTTTCCCCCATTTTTTTTTTTACCTGAGCAGTGCTGGAGGAGTAACTGAGAGCAGGGCCACATTCTGCTGGGCTGTGCTGGAGAACCTTTGTGCCAGTGAGGTCTCTCAGATTTTAACCAAAGTAACTTTGCGTTTGCCCATCTTTTGCCTGGGTAATAGTATAGATATAAGATGTAGTCACTGCAGTATGCTATCAAAATATATGCTGTAAGCAGAAGACTTATGTTTTAAAGGAAATCTGTGTCTTGTAAAATAAACTGTTTTGGGGAAAAAAATCAGACGCAAACTTCAATTTTAGCTGGAAGTACAGCAGCAAATTTAGTGGAGGAGTTGAGACAGTTATTTTCTCAGTACTGACACTGAGTGGTAGAAGGTAAATGCTACGAGCAGGGTAGGGGTAGTGGTGGGAGATGGCTGCGTGTCCATATTGGAGTTGCATTCCAAAATCGACCCGTGATTTTGAAATGGATCTTTAAGCAGCTGTTAGGTTAAAAAATAGGCCTCTGACAAATACCTCTCATACTTAAAATTAAAAATTGATGGATTTGTTACATTATGAATACTAAAAAAAATTAACAATGTTTATCTTGAGACATCTGTGCACCGCTTGCTATTTTATGTTGTCACAGTCTCTTAGCATCTGGACGTATATGTGTATGTATACACTTTGTGTTACTTTATCTTTTTATTTATGTCGGTATCTGCCTATCTTCAGGCTTTTGTCTTGCAGAATTTGGGATTTAATGATGTTACAACACTGTAGGCCTTTCCCTAAGCTTTCGAATCTCACAGAGCTTATTACTGATGGCAGGAGGGAATAGGAAGCCCGGTCTCGTTCGGGCTAGCCGCAAACATGTAGAAGGGTTACCTGAAGTTATCTCAGGTAAGGGAATGGAGTTGCTGGTAACTGCAGTGGCTTTTCGTTTTGGGGGCTTGGGTGAAGAAGGCGGCACGCTGGCAGCGTGGAAATGGCAGATAATGTTTGCAGGCTGTTCAGTTTCCCATGGATCTAAAAGGCTTTGGTTAACCTCAATTTCCAAAATTGTTTTGTTTTACTACTGCCCTTGAGAAAACTCCTCTCCAGGGGCAGAGCCCGGCGCCTGGGCTTTATGAAGAAATACGCCATACTCGGCATTTTTGTGGCCCCGCAGACAGACCGACCCCTTTCCCCAAGCCAGGGCTCGCCGGCACCGCGGCGGGTGGCCGCTGGGGCCCGGCAAGCGGCTCAGGAAAAACGCGCCCTCCCCTCCTCGCCCAGTGCTCCAGCACGGGCCCGCTCCCGGAGCCATGAGCCCACCCGTAGCCGGCAAACGCCCCCTGCCCGCGGGGGCGACCGCGATCCGCGGAGGCCGGGGCGGCCGGGCGGGGCCGAGCGGGAGGCGGGATCGCCGGGGCGGGGCCCAGCGGCGGGCTGGGCCGGGGCGGAGGGTGAGCGGCGGGGGCTGGCCCTGCTCTGGCCGAGCGGGGAGCGTTCCAGTCGTTAGTCCCGCAGAGCCACCGCCTGCCGCCGCCCGGCAGCGGGGCCTGGGCGCCGCGCCGCGGGGCCGCCATGCCGCTCACCCCCCGCCCTGCAGGTGCGCGCCGCGGCGGCTGGGGGGGCGGTGGCGGCGGCGGCGGTAGTGGTGGCGCGTTATTATCCTGTTTACACTGTGCCGAAGGAGGGAGGGGGCACGTCTGCTCGGCCACGGCCTTGTTCCCTGGCCGGGGGGCGGCCAGGCCGGGCCGGGCCGGGAGCTGAGCCCCGGCGGGCAGGGGCCAGCGCCGCCGGTGTGGTGGTGGTGGTGGTGCCGGTGCCGCCGGAGGAGCTGTTTTCCCGCTGGGTTGTTTACAGAGCCAGCCCGGCATCGCAGCGCGGGAGGTGAGGGGCGGCCCCGCCGCCGGGATGTGTTTGTCCTGTGGCCGGGAGGCGCGGGGCGGCCGCGGGGACCTGCCCGCCGGGACGTGCCCGCCAGCGGCGGCTCGGGGCGGGCCCGGCCCCTGCGAGCCCGGGTGGTGTCGCGTTTAACCAGCCGGTACCGCTGAGCGGGTTGCTTAGTCGGCTTTCACGGCTTCAAACCTCATTTATTTCCTCCATCCCCAGATCTTGGGTGATTTACTGGAATGTTCCACTCGCTTTCTATGTATTAATTTATCGTCTCAGGTTATCATGATTAAGAAGTGCTGCCGGGTGGCAAAGGTGTATTAGTAACTCATTTTTGTCTCTTAATCTGTGCAATGGAGTTTCTTCTCTGTACCTCATCATACGCTACTTCAAAGTTGTTTTTTTGGCGGGAGGGGGTAACCTGTGTGTTGTCGATGTCTTTGCAATATTACGGTGCTAAAGGATGCAGTAAGTGTTGTCTAGGTGATGAAATACGATGATTAACGCTTAGACTCAATAAGAGGCTTTTACTGTGTGTTTACTTTACATGCCACAATTATCGTTCTCCCATTAAGTAGTCGTACGTTTCTTGTATTAACGCATAATGATGGACTTCTAGGAGGGGTAGGTGCCTATTAATTGATTACGGTTTGCCTCAAATGCTGTGAACCAGACTAAGGGCCTGTTTTTGGATGATACTTAAATGCATATTGATGAACCCTCCCAGCATATTGTATCAGCAAGTGTTTACATAGTGTGGAAGTAGTATTTTACTAACGTAGTTCTTCTGAATGTGAATGTAAACCCATGCAGGCTTCAGAAGATTAATGGAGAAGGCAGTAGAAAATACCAAGAAAAGTATGTGTGCACATATACTTTCTGAAAGAAAATTACTTTATCAAAAAGATATGTCTTGAAATCATGGTTAACAATATGTAAGTCCTAGTGCATTTTAGGCTGCTTTCTCTTTCATCCTTTTCCCTGGAAAATGTTCATAAATATACACAAAATATCTTAAGGATCTAAACAGGAAAGTAATGTTGGTCCTGTGAAGTCTATTGAAGCTGATGGCTGCTCGTAGATAAAATGCGGTGTGATGGCTTTCCCTTTTTTTTCATTTTTTCTTTTTTTATTTTAAATAATGGATCAAAAATCTTGGTATTGGAAGGAAATTCTGCACTTCAGTTAAATTCGTTACCCTTTTTTCTTGTTGTGTATTATGTTATGAAAAAGAAACGCTTCTAGAAAGTCTGATTTCTCCAAGTCAGTTGTGAGGCACAGTCTCTGAGTCTCAGTCCTTGCCTTTGCCCAGTGTCCTGTTCTCACTGCACCAGCGACCACACTTCCATTTGGATTTGTCAGGTCTACTGCCAAAATGACAAGTGATTCCTTTTGGGGTTAAAGTGACTTAGAATTGATTGGAACAGTCCTGGTCTTGCTGTATAGGCATATGCCTTTGTTGCTTTGCGTATCCGGGATTTTGAAAGAGAAGAGTAAAATTGGCTGGGATTTGCTCTAGTAAATATTTGGCTAGCTTATGGTCCTGATTTCAGTGGATAGCTTGCAAATCCCTTACAGTGTTGCAGAATAAGTCTCTCTATTCAAATAGAGGTGAATTTACTGTGATTTGGGTTGGGGAATAACATTTTTTAGAAAGGTTATCAACAAAATGGTGAGAGTCTTATAGATGGGTACTGCAGCCAGAGTGGTGTCCTGCAGTCATCCATCTGGGTGAGTGTTTCAAAGGTGGGATATTAGTGTGAGTCTCTGCAACATGATCTGACACAAGAAATTGCTGTTCGAGGCAGCTGGAGATGTTCACAAATTATAATTATCATGGAAATGAGGGATGAAGGGACTCAGTTTCCCTTTGCTTTCCAGTAGGCGTTGAAGGAAAGCTGGAGCATAACCAATGTTGAGAAAAATGGTAAAACTCCCTGTATGGCACCTGGCTTGGCCCCTCTGTGTCTCAGCAGGTGCCTGATGCAGCCCCAGGCCGTTGTGTTCCTCAGCTCTACTGGAGAGGTGGATCTAGTGTCATCACCCAGGAAGCAGCAGCCTGTCAAATCTCTTCCTCCTTGTGATCAATAAGCCAAAAAAAGTCTAAGGCTTTATGGGTGCAGCTCTTGTTTTAATGAGGTATCCACTCACTGGTATAGTTATTGACAGTGGGGATGGCCGCCTGCCATGGAGATGATGGTTTCTCGCTCCCTGCTGTGAGAGAGCTGGGCCTCTGGATCTGTGCCCTCGTGGAGGAAAATGCACA